>NW_006408586.1:9347370-9366913 GCF_000296735.1 Chrysochloris asiatica
AATCCTATTAGATTGTTCCTGCAGCACTTTCATTACTTCTTCCTTATTTTCCTCTACCCCTTTTCGGAGTATTTGAATTTGTTTCCATATCAGTCTTCTGAATTCCATCTCAGGCATATCTAGAACCCGCTCCTCCTCCTCTATGAAGCCTTTGTCTGTCTCCAGCTCATTTGCATTTGCTGTTCTTTTCTGCTTTTGGACATGCTTCAATAATGGTAATTGTTTCTTATTGGGCATGATTATTCTTATTTTATTATAATTATTGGTAATATGATCAGGAGATAGGTGGCGGACAGGCAGCAGGTGGGCAATTTGGGCCTCAGTTGGGCCTAGGCCTTGGTGGCAGGCCGTTTGGACCTCAAGTGGGTAGGTTGACCTGGGAGTCAGCGACCAGGATGCAGGAGGTTTGGGCCTCAGGCGGGTGGTTTGGGCCTTGAGCGGGCAGTTTGGGCCTCAGGGGGCCTGGGTATCAGCAGCTGGGCATCGGGCGGCTTATGCCTCGGTGGGCAGGTTGGGCAGATTGGGCCTCGGGGGGCCTGTGCCTTGGGGACTGGGCTGAGGGTGGTTTGGGCCTCAGGGGCCCTGGGCCTCAGTGACCGGGCTATGCAGCGGGTTGGGCCTCAGGGGCCCTGGGCCTCGGCAGCGACCAGGCTGTGGGCCACCTGGGTCATGTGGCGGGTAGGCGATTTGGGCGTTGGCTGGGCCTGGGCCTTTGTGACCAGTCTGTGGGCGGGTTGGACCTTGGGGCAGGCCTTGGCCTTAGTGGGCATGTCTGGGCCTTGAGAGGGCCTTGGCCTCAGTGGGCAGGCCTATGCCTTGGGCATTCCTGAGCCTCGGTGGCTTGACAGAGGGCTGGTCTAGGCTGAGGCAGCGGAGGGCAGGGGGTAGTGGCTACAAGGAGGTGGTGTCTGTATCTGATGACGTGAAAAATGCCTCTCTCTGTCTCTGTACCATGGGTACCCCGAGTTTCCTTATATCTGCGCCAATATCCCTCTCTATGGCAAGGAGATCCATTTGGGAGGGGCTTTGTTGGCTCCTGCACCTTTGTTCAGCTTTGTTAGTTTATGCTTCCTCTCCTCTGGAAATGCAGCCTTCTAAATGGGGTTGCTCTAGCCCTGCACTCCAAGCTCTGCAGGGGGTGGAGGCATTTGCCAGCGAGGGAGCAGGAGCTGCATGCAGGCAAGCAAAAGCTCAAAATGCCTATAATTCCTCAGCAATTTGATCTTTAAAAAAAAACGAGTTCAGAATGTTGAAATATAAGATCTTATGTTTGCTCAAAGGCTGTCTGTCAGCTAGACGGAGGTTTCCTTTGTGTGATTCCATCCCTTTTCACCGGAGTCTGTCCTACCTGAGATGCCTGGTCAGGGAAGCGCTGGAAGACTCTGTTCCTTCCATCATCTTTTGATGCATTCTGCATTCTTCAATATTTTGTCCATAGAATTTTTCAACATTGCAAGTCGAGGGTTGAATTGTTAATTCATTTACCTCAACTTGAGAAATACTGAGTGTGTTATTTCCTTTTGTTTTTCTAACTCCAGATCTTTGTACATTTCCTTATAATATTTGACTTTGTCTTCTAGAACTGACCTTTGAAATTTTCTCCTCAGCTCTTTCACCTTCTCATTTTTCCATTTACTTTAGCATTTCATGCTGGAAAGCAAGTCTCCGAGTCTCTCTGGCATCCAATTTGGTGTTTTCCTTCTTTCGTGTCTTCTTATGACTTTTTGATATCTTCCTGTATGATGTACTTGATGTCATCCCACAACTCTTCTGGTCTTCAGTATTTAGTGTCTAATACATCAAATGTTTTCTCCAGATGACTTTTAATTTTAGATGGGATATGTTCAAGTTTATATATTAGCTCTCATGGACTTGTTATATTTATCTACACCTTCTTCCTAAACTTGCATATGAGCAATTGATGATCTGTTACACAGTCTGTCCTAGCCTTTTTTTGTCTGATGATATGCAGCTTTTCCACCATGTCTTTCCACATATGTAGTCAATTTGGTTTCTGTGTATTCCATACATTGATATTTATGTGTATAGTCACCTTTTATGTAGTTTCAAAGGGGTATTTGCAATGAAAAGTCATAGGTCTTACAAAATTCTATCATGCCATCCCCAGCATCGTTTCTATCACTAACACCATATTTTCTAACTACTGACCTTTCCTTTTGTTTCCAACCTTTGCATTCCAATCACCAGTAATTATAAAAATATTTTGATTGCATGTTTCATCAATTTCATAGTGAAGAAGTTGGGAGAATTCTTCAATTTCATAATCTCCAGCTTTAGTGGTTTGTGTGTAAATTTGAATAATTGTTATATACCTAACCTAAGCCATGACATTAGCAGTATATTCATATGTATGTGTAAGTTGGACAATAAATAAAGATGATCATAGAAGAATTGATACATTTGAATTAGATAAGAATATTGAAAGTACCATTGACTACCAGAAGAACAAACAAATTTGTCTTGGAAGAAGTACAGTCAGAATGCTCTTTAGAAGTCAGGACGGCCAAACAAATGTTTCAGACATATTATCAGGGGGGACCAATTGCTGGAGTGTGATATTATGCTTGGTAAAGTAAAGGGTCAATGAAAAAGAAGAAGACCCCCAACTAAATGGATTGAGACAGTGGCAGTAGCAATGGGCTAAACCTTAACAATTGTGAGGTTGGAAAAAGACTGGGAAGCACTATGTTTTATTGTGCGTTGGGTTGCTACGAGTAGGGCCCATCTTACTGTACCTAATAATAGCAGCAACAACAACTATTAATCATATGGTTTACTATCAATAACTATAGATTTATTGTACTGGGAATGACAATTCAAAGAGGAATTGCATTGCATTCATCATTAGAGAGAGTATCTCAAGATTTATTTTGAAATGGATTGCTGTCTGGGGTAAGATAATGTTCATGTACTGACATGGAAGACCAGTTAATACCACTATTAAATCCAATAATGATAAAATTGAAGAATTCCTCCTACTTTTTTAGTCTGAAATTGATAAAACGTGCAATCAATGTTTTATCAATTGATAATTAGTGGTGATTGAATTGTGAAAGTTAGAAACAAAGAGGAATATCAGTAGTTGGGAAATATGGCCTTGGTGATAGAAAAAATGCCAGGAATTATCATGATAGAATTTAGAAAGACCAATAACATACTAACTGCAATCTGATATTTTTGCTCTTATGCAACAGATTGGTCTAATGCAATAAGTCATTTGATTACTTTACTCCTACCTTGAGGAGTGTTGATTGTTATAAAAGTTCCTTTAATTAATTAAATGTTTCTTTGATTTAGGTAAAGTGAGAGTGTTATAGTTCTTTTATCTTGGTGATCGGTGGTTATGTGCTTCAGAGTGGGTTCAGACTGATAGGGGCCCTGTATGGAGTTTTTGAGGCTATAAATCTTTATGGGAGCAGAAAGTTACATCTTTCTCCCATGGAACAGCTAGTAATTTCAAACTGCTGAACTTGAGGTTATCAGCCCGACTCCTAACCACTACACTACCAAGGTCTTTTTATGTTGAGGTCAATAGAGATTCCTTCTGCAAGAATTAAATGAACTAAAGAGTCCTTGTGTGACTCACCAACAACTCCTTGGGAACTCTATACAGGGTCACTGTGAGTCAGAACTGACTCGATGGCACTTAATAAGAAGTATTTAAAATAAGCCTGAACTAATTGCAACTTCTCTCTATAAGCTTTATGCATTCCAGCAGCTAAATGTTTTACAAAGTATTACTGTCTTCTAAGTAGAAGGAAAGGAGCACATCAGCAACTTATTGATAAATCAGAAGTAAGTACATTCAACTAGAAAATGTAATAGTTGAAAATCCACATGCAATATTTGTAAAAAGTAAATTGGGACCTCAATGAAGTCTTAGATCATGACAAGACAGCCTGACTGATATTCCAAGTAAAGATCAAAATATAGGATTCCAGACTTTACAGGAATACTGGGAAGAGCACTATAAAGGTCTAGCATAGTAAAGTTTGGCATATTAGGGGGAGCACTGAAATGTAAACAATATGGGTTACAGACAACAAGGAATCAAGTATTGGCTATGTGGCTAAGAGCATACAAGTCTTGAACAAATTGTCAGGCCGTATGTGTGGTGCTGTGGGCTAATGTGTCGGGCTGCAAAGTTGTTTGAACTGCAAGGTGGGTGGTTCAAGCTAACCAGCAGCTCCTTGGAAACATTATACAGGGTTGCTATGGGTTGGAATCCACTCAATGTCACTTAACAACAATAATATATTATAACTTGAGTCCTGGGGTAGCACTGTGGGCTAATGTCTCAGACTGCAAAGTCATTTGAACTGCAAGGTTGGTGGTTCAGGCTCACCAGCTGTTCCTTGGAAACCCTATGCAGGGTTGCTATGGGTCAGAATCAACTAGACCATAGCACTTAACAACAACAGCAACAAATATTACAGTTTAACTGGCAAAATAGAAGTGATGAAGGGCTAGTGCAAGGAATAACTAATGATTAGAAAGACAATCCTGAATAATGAGTTTGTCCTTCATTTTCTTCTCATTTAAGTGAGTTTGGGGAATTTGTGGCAGGGGTTTAGATGTGTACATTTGCATTTTAATAGGTTAAGCATACAATTCTTGGTCAATGTCTAGATATTGTGTCCTATAAAATGATGGAGATCTGACAAATAACTTCAGTGTGAAGGGATCCTAAATAAGCATACTTTTGAAAGGGTACTATGAGTTCTTGCATATGGCAAAGAGCCTATTTCTATTGAATGCTATGTAATCTTAAGTACCAAATTTCAGGCAAAATTAATATTTCCCCCTTTTAATTTAATTGTAAATGGGAATTCTATTTAGATGAAGCATTTCTTCTTATTAAATTAACAGTGGTGTAAGAATTAAGCAAAAAAAAAAAAAAAAAAAAATCAAAATGCTCAATGGGGCCAAGAAGTATTTGCACAGAGAATGCATTACTATTAGTTATTTATTAGTAACTCTCACTGTTTTGTATACATAACTTTTTTTTTTGCTCAGCCAGGTGCTTTTGTAAACACAGGAATTTAATGGCAGATGGGGTAGCTCCTCTATCAGGCAAAAATTAGATTTTTTACCCCCTCAATGTACAGAGTAAGCCACTATGAGAAAAGTATCTGTATTGTCCCTAGAGCCCGTTAATTTTTAAGCAGGGATTTAAAAGGTGGTTTCAGGGGAAACTCTGTGTATTATATTAAATCTACTTTTCACCTAGGCTGCTTTTTGTTTGTTAAAAATGAATAAATAATAGTGGCTTTCTTAGATATCGATTGCTGCTATAACAGAAATATCCCAAGTGGATGACTTTAACAAAGAGAAATTTATTCCCTCACAGTTTAGTATGATTTTTGCTGTTACTATTAAGTATCATTGAGATGGTTCCAACCCATAACAACCCTTTGCACAACAGAATGAAACAGTCACATCCTGCACTATCCTCACAATTGTTGTTACACTTGAGACCATTGCTGGTGTCACTGTGTCAATCTATCTCAATGGGGTCTTCCTCGTTTTCACTGACTCTCCCTTCTGATAACATGTTCAAATTATGAGAGATTAAGTCTTGCCATGCTCTCTTCTAAGGCTGCACTTCTTCTAAGACACATTTGTTTGTTTCTTTGACACCATATCCATTGTATTCATATTCATCACAATCATTCAAATGCATAGACTCTTCTCTATTCTTCTTTAGTCAACTTTCTCATGCAAATGAGGTTATTGAAAGTATCATGGCTGGGGTCAGATACACTTTCATCCTCAAACTGACACCTTTACTGTTAAACACTTTAAAGACAGCTAGTGTAGCACATTTGTCCAATGCAATACATCATTTGGCTTCTGGGCTGTTGCTTCCATGAGAGCTGATAGTGCATCCAAGCAAAATGAACTTTTTGACAACATCATTCTTTTTTCCATTTATCATGTTATTTATTGGCCCAATTGTGAGAATTTAGTTTTTTTTTACATTGAAGAGCAACCCAACTGAAATCTATGGTCTTTGATCTTCAGTATCTTCAGCTCTCTTTGCCTTCAGCAAACAAGGCTGGATAATTCACATTATTCAGGTTGTTAATGAGTCTTCCTCCAATCCTGATGTCACATTCTTCTTTATATAATTCAGTTTCTTGAATTATTTGCTCAGAATATAGATTGAGTATGGTAAAAGAATACAACCTTGGCACATGTCTTTCCTGATTTTAGGCCATTCAATGCCACCTTGTTTTGTTCAAACTGCTGCCTCTTGATTTATATACAGGTTCCTTATGAACATTATTAAGTGTTCCACGATGCTCATTATCTGCAATGTTGTCCATAGCTTGTCATGATCCACACAGTCAAATGCTGTTGCATAGTCAATAAAGCACAAGTAAACATCTTTCTGGTAATTTCTGCTTTCAACTATGAGATTCATCTGATGTCAGCAATGATATCCCTCATTCCACACACTTTCATAAATCCTCCCTGAACCTCTGGCATTTCCCTGTCAATGTAGCCAGTATTGAATTATCTTTAGCAAATTTTACTTGCATGTGATATTAATATTTTCTGGTTATTTCCACATTCCATTAGGCCACCTCTCTTTGGAATGGGCACAAATATGGATATCTTCCAATCTGCTGGGCAAATAGAGCTCTTCCAAATTTCTTGACATAGATGAGTGAGTTCCTCCCATACTGCATCAATTTACTGAAAAAAAAAATCAATTTTGTATCTCACCAATTCCTGGAGCCTCGTTTTTTGCTGATACATTCACTGCTACATGAACATAGTCCTTCAGTACCATTGGTTCTTCATCATATGCTACTTCTTGAAATGTTTGAACTTCAACCAAGCTTTATTGATATTGTTGTTGCTAAGTGCCATCAAGTTGGGATCTGACTCATAGTAACCCTGTAATAGGGTTTCCAAGGATCAGCTGGTGAGTTGGAACTGCCGGCCTTAACGGCTTAACTCAAACCGGCGTTGCAGTTTACTGAATTAACTGCCAGCGCCACAATAGTGACTGTGTATTCCTTCCATCTTCTTTCGGTGTTTTCTGCACCATTCAATATTTTTTTTCAATGGAATACTTCAATATTCCAAGTCAAGGCTTAATTTTTTCCTTCAGTTCTTTCAATTTGAGAAAGGCTGAGTGAATTCTTCCTGTTTGGTTTTCTAACTCCAGGTCTTAGCATTTTGTATTATAATACTTCACTTTGTCTTCTCTAGAAATCTTTGAAATGTTCTGTTCAGCTCCTTTACTTCCTCAGTTCTTCCACTTACTTTAGCATCTCTACACTGGAGAGCAACTTTCAGAGTCTCTTCTGACATTCATCTTAATCTTTTCCTTCTTTCTTGTCTTCTTAATGATCTTTTGTTTTCATCCTTTATGATGTACTTGATGTCATTCCACAATTCATCTGGTTCTCAGTTATTCATGTCTAAAGCATAAAATCAGATCTTGAGATGATCTCTAAACTCAGGTGGGCTATGTTAAGGATCATATTTTAGCTCTCATAGATTTATTTTAATTATCTTCAGCTTCAGTTTGATCTTGCATATGAGTAGTTGGTGGTTTGGTTCACAGTCTGCCCCTGGCCTTGTTTTGGCTGATGATATGGAACTTTTCTACCAGCTTTTTTCACAGATGCCATCAATTTGGTTTCTGTATATTCCATCAGGTTGTCTTTTATGTTATTTAAAAAAGGCATTTCCAACGAATAAGTCAATGGTCTTGCAAAACTCTATCATGCATTTTCCAGTGTTGTTTATATCATCAAGGCAATATATTCCAACTACTGATCCTTCCTCTTCTTTTCCAACTTTTGCATTCCAATCACCAGTAATTATCAATGCATCTTGATTGCATGCTTGGTCATTTTCAAATTGAAGATGTTGATAGAATTCCTTCATTTCATCATAGCAGTTTTCAGTATTTGGTTCATAAATTTGAATAATGGTGGTATTAATTGGTCTTTCAAGTAGGTTTATGGATATTATCCTATCACAGACAGCATTATACTTCTACGTAGATCTCGAAATGTTTTTTTTGATGACAAATGTGATGCCATTCCTCTTCAATTTGTCATTCCATGCATAGTTTAGCATATGATTATCAGATGCAAAATGACCATTGCCAGCCTCTTTCAGCTCACTGATGTCTAAGATATTTCTGTTTCATTTTTGACAGCTTCCAACTTTCCTAGGTACATGTTTTGTACATTCCATGCTCCAAATATTAATGGATGCTTATAGCAGTTTATCCTCATTTTGAGTTGCACCCCATCAGCAAATGAAGGTGGTGAAAGCTTTGCTCCATTTGTGTCATTATGGTTCACTCTACTTTGAAGAGGCAGGTATTCTCCAGTCATTTTTTGAGTGCCTTCCAATCCAAGGGGCTGAGGTGGGGCTTGATGACGGATTAGATGGAGGTTCCAAGAAGACCTTTGCCAGCAATAGCACAAAATACCTAACAGAAATGGAACTCTAAATTACATATAAAGGGATATTTATAAGTATCAAAGGCTTACTATTAGGAGAATTCTCAGCAGAAGCTAGAAAAATGGCATTTGCTGAGTAATGGTTGCATGCAGACACTGCTGCAGCCATCTTGAGAAGGACAAAGGCACTTTCAAAAGGGTGCAGCCATCTTGAGAAAGTTGCAGTGAATACGGTAGCAGAGACTTGACTGATTATCAGGGATAAAGGTGCAAAAAAATCTTTCATCCACTCATTTCCTTTTCTCTGTTTGTGCACCTCCACTCTGGTGACTTTAGGGAGTGCTTGAATGATCAGACACTCCTCCCACCCCAGAGGATTCTACTGTGCATGAACACAGATCTGCTCAGCTGTGAACTGTTTCATACTAGGAGAAATACCAGGACTATTTTGCTATAGTTTGTTTTTTGGTCTCCCTTTTACCTTGGGTAGTCGGGGGGGAGCTCTTCTTTCCCTACTTTACCCAAGAAGACACAGCAATTGTGGTTATAAAGCCAGGCTACCATCATACACTATAAAATCTTACCATCTGGGCAAAAGCCAATACTATATACTACTCAAATAAACAACATTTGCTAAAATTACTGTCAGTTGTGTAATAAGAGAAGTAAAAAGAGAAGTCTATCTCTTGATTACATCCACCAGGTGGCACTCAGGAAGCTTAATAATACAGCATTATGCATTCATCTAATCATTGAAAACACTTCTAATTATTGGAACAAAAGTACATCTCAGCCCATATCCAGAAACAAGATAGAGTACCTGAATCAAATGAGCTAGAGGTAGACCTAGAATTCCCATTGGAAGGAGGGCAGGCTTTAGACCTGCCTGGTAAGGAATTCAGGAGAATGATATCTAAGTGCATTCAAAAACTCCACAAAGGGATTGAGAAAAAATAAGGAATAAATCAGGAAAGTGCTATAGAAACAATCAAATAAGATAGATATTGCATTGGAAACCATTCAAAACCTGCAAAAATATGTCCAAATGATTAATAATAAATATCAGAAATGGACAATATACTGAAAGGGCAAAAGAGTAGAACTGAAGAGATGAAAGCCAGAACCAGTGAGCTTGAAGACAAAAATCTCAATACTGCTAAGATAGAAGACAAGCAGAAACATGAATACAAAAATCTGAAGAAAGTCAAAGATTCATGTGGGATAAAATGAAAAGGAATAACTTAAGAATAATTGGAATTCCAGAAAAAGAAGAATCACAGAAGACCACAGAAAAGGTAGTTGAAGAGCTGTTGGAAGAAAATTTCCCTAACATCCTAGAAAATGAAAAGCTAAGCATTCAAGAAGCTCAACAAACCCCAGGAAGAACATATCCCCAAAGAAAATCACCAAGACATCATAATCAAGCTCTCCAAAATCAAAGACAAGGAGCAAATCTTGAAAGTGGGTAGGGAACAGAGAAGTGTTAGTTACAAAGGCAGCAAATAAGATTAAGCTTTTATCTCTCAGCAGAAACAATGCAGGCAAGAAGGCAACAGGAAGACATATATAAAACCCCAATAGAGAAAAACTGCCAACCAAGAATCGTCTAACCATCAAAACTGTCAATCAAGTACAATTGTATAATAAAAACATTCCAGGGTAAACAGAAGCCAAGGGACTTTGCCAAAGTACTTCAAACAACCTAAAGGGAGTTCTCTGGACTGAAACCCAATAAGAACAGACAACAACCAGAGATTGACAAATGTGGCAACATCACCCAGAACTCATTCAACAGATGGAAGAAGGGAAAAATATAGGAACAGAGATCCAGGTGGTAAGTAGGTCAGAATAAAGTAAACTGTTTTAAATGGAGGAAAAAGTTAAAAGAGAGTAACCTCAAAGAAAATTAAACTTCACGACACACCAAGAAAATGAAAACCCAAGATAAACATGAAAATATTAAAACTAGGAAGAAACTGACAAGTAAGAGCACAAAAAACATGAACTTAGCACAGGAAGACATGAAGAACAAAGAACCAACAGCACCACAAAAAACAAACATAATGTCATCAAATAATTCATACCTATCAATAATTACAGTGAATGTCAATGGATTAAATGCACCAGTCAAGAGACAGAGAGTGGCAACATGGATAAAAAAGTAAGATCCTTCAATATGCTGTCTGCAAGAGACATACCTTACACAAAAAGACAAAAACAGATTCAGAGTTAAAGAATGAAAAAAACATATATAGCAAGCTAATTATAATCAAAAGTGAGCAGGAGTGGCAATACTAATCACTGATAAAATAAACTTTAAGGCAAAAGCCAGTATAAAAGATAAAGTAGGACATTATCTCATGAATAAAAGGTGAATTGAACAAGCTGACATAAACATAATAATACCTATGATCCCAATGAAAGAATCCAAAATATATAAAGCAAACATTAACAGATTTGAAGAAAGAAATAGACATATCTACAATAATAGTGGGCAATTTTAATACACCACCTTCGAAAAAGGATAGAACAACCAGAAAGAAACTCGGCAAAAGACACAGAGGAGTTAAACAATATAATCAACCAACTTGACCTCATAGATGTATACAGAGCATTCAACCCAACAACAGCACAATGCACATTATTTTCCAGTGCACATGGAACATTCTCCAGAAAAGACCGTGTGTTAAGCCAATAAACAAGTCTCTATAAATTTACAAACATCAAAATACCACAAAGCTTCTGCAGAATGTGCCTTTGGTTCCTTAAATTATTATATATCCCTGAGTGTTTTTGTGTACATCCCTCCAAAAAAACAAACAAACAAACAAAAAACAGGGGGAATGGAAGCAAATACTGTTGAATGATGATGCATGGAGGAGATTGTAATCATTGAAATGAAATGAAAGTGTAAAGTCAATATTCTCCCATGTAAACTATCACACATACAAACACACACACACACACACACAAGCTAAAAAAAACAAAAAAATACTACAAAGCATTTTCTCAGATCACAATGCTATAAAATTAGAAGTCAACAATAGGAAGACTAAGGAAATAAAGTCAAATACATGGCAACTGAATAACACCCTCCTTAAAAGCTACAGGGTAGCAGAACAAATAAAAGGTGAATTTACAAAATTCCTAGAAATGAATGATAATAAAAACACAGCATACCAACATCTATAGGCCACAACAAAAGCTGAGCTGAGAGGATAATTTATTGCAATAAATGCACACATCCAATCTGAAGGGCTCATCTTTCTGCACTACATTTGACAATATTCCGGTGTTATTCATTAATGTTTTAATATTCAATATTCTGGTTTTATCTCACAGTGTTCCATTGCTGTTCATTAGGTTTTCACAGACTAAATACTCAGCAGTAGTCTGTCTGTCCTTGTTCCCATTCTTTCTTAGTCTGGAAGCTCAGCTGAAAGCTGTTCACCGTTAGTGACCCTGCTAGAATTTTAAATACCAGTGACATGACTTCCATCATCACAGGAACATGAAATCCACAATGTTTTTGAGTGCATTCCAACCTTCTGACACTATATCTGTTAATGTTCCACTGCTATTAATAAGACTTTCAGTGGTTAGCAGTACAATGAACTTCTCTTTCTTCTTTTAGTGTCTTAGTATAAAAGCTCCGTTGAAACCTGTCCACCATGGGTGATTCTGCTGGTATTCTGCTGTGGCATACTTTCAGAATTACAGTAGCACACAAGCCACAACAATGGGAAAAATTTAATAGATGGGTGGTAGTGTTGTTGTTGTTAAGTACCATGAAGTCGGTTCCGACTCATAGTGACTCTGCACAGGGTTTCCGAAGCTGTAAATCTTTATGGGAGCAGAAAGCCTCATCTTTTCCCATGGAACGGCTTGTAGTTTCAAACTGCTGACCCTGAGGTTAGCAGCTCGATTTGCAACCACTATGCTTGTAGAATGCTAGAAATCCAAATTCAGAGTGCTGGTTCTAAGGTAAGACTTTCTCTCTGTGTTGGCTCTGGGATAAATCCTTTTCTCCTTTCAGCATCTGTGTGTCTGGAATTCCTCAGAGATCTCTGTGTGTCTTGCATCAGTCTTCCTCGGATTTTAGGAGTTTCTCAGTGCAGTAACACTAAATACAAAAAAACAAACTCCATTCCCAGAACTTTTTTGCTGATGATAGTTTTCCTTCTGGTCTCTGTTCACTTCTTTCTCCTTTTTCACTTGTATGATAAAAGGTAGGACCTCTGGTAGTATAAGAGTTACGAGTTGGAATGCTAACCTCAAGATCAGCAGTTCAAAACTGCAGCTGTTCCACAGGAGAAAGATGAGGCTCCTGTAGAGATTTACAGCATTGGAAACCCTATGCAGGACCACTATAGTCGGAACCAACTCCATCGCACATCACCACCACCACCATTATGAAAAAAGATGCTGCAGGCCACAGCCCAGAAAAATTACCCTTACATTAGGGATTTGATGAAGTTAGAGTGATATGTTACACATTTAACCTTTTTATTAATGTATTACATCAGATCAGATCATTAAGGATCATTTCATAATTGCCAAATTACATCATTACATAAGTGTCATACCACTGAGAATCATGGTTCAATCAAGTTGACATATATTATGGGGGACACAGTTCAATCCATAATCATGGCAGAGACAGGTTTTAAGTCTATTGGAGAGTTTCAAATTACTTTCCTGGGAAAGCCCTAGTAGTTGCTGTAGTTGAAGGGTCAGGAATTTGTTAGTCTTAGCAGTCTGCTTTGACAAAGCAGTCTTCCAATCTAAATGATGTCTTTTAACTTATGCTGATATTTCAAGCTTTAGGTCAAATGTACATAGCACATTAAAAGCACTTGTACTTTCTCAGTCCCAAGCATCTAACTCTGAATGCTCTGAAAATTTCTAAAATAATTGAGCTTGAAACTCATAAATACTTTTGTCCTAATTTAATATAAAATAATGGATTACTGTCCAATCAATTTTAGAAAGGCCTTAATGATTGTTTAATTAATTTTTGACCACTATCTCAATTTTCTACAAGGAGGTTTTTAGCTGCTTTTCTGTATGGAAATTTAAACTACTTTGAGGAGATTTACACTTAATTTTTTCTAGCCAAATGATGTTTTTATCTGCTGCACAAGACCTCTTCAAAGTGATGAAGAACAAAGATCTCAGTTTGAGGACTAAGGTGAGCTTGACTCAATACAAAGTATTTTCAGTAACCTCACATGCATGTGAAAGTTGAATAATAAATAAGGAAGACAGTAGAAAAATCAATGAATTCAAGATATGGTTTTTGGAGATGAATATTAAAAGTACCATGGACTGTCAAAAGAACAAACTAATTTCTCTTGGAAGAAGCACAATCAGAATGCTCCTTAGAGCTACCTTAGGGTGGCGAGACTTCGTATTTCATACTTTGAACATATTATCAAGAGTGTCTAATTCCTGCAGAAGGACATCATGCTTGGTAATGTGGAGAGTCATGAAAAAGGGCAAGTTCCCCGATGAGCTTATTTGTACAGTGGCAGCAGTAATGGGCTCATGTGTGACAATGATTGAGAGGGTGGCTCAAGATTGGGCAATGTTTCATTCTGGATAAAGATGCTCTAAATCAGAACTGATTTGACACCTAACATCAATAACAACAACAACCATGCTTAGCCTTTCCCAGAGCCAAATTACATAAGGACTGATTGATACAATTCAGGCAACCTAGACAGATAAGCTTACATACTTCTTGGTGTTGTGAAGTGGCATCAAGTTAGTTCTGACACATAGTAACCCTATCTAGTATGTTTGAGGAAAGGCAGATGGGTTTGAACATCTGACCTGTGGTTAGCAGTCCAGTGCTTATCCTACAGTGTTACGCCAGGACCTGAGAGCTTAAATTTCTTAGCAAATTTGTAAGATTTCTCTTGTAACAAAGCTATGTCACTCTGCTACCCCTCATCTACCAGTCTATTGTACTATGGTGGCTTGCATGTTGCTGTGATGCTGGAAGCTCTGCCACTGGTATTTTAAACACGAGCAGAGTACACTATGGTAAATAGGTTTCAGCTCAGTTTACAGACTAAGACAGACTATTTGTGAATATTTAGCTGCTAAAATCTTATGAATAGGAGTGGAACACGGTCAGATACCACCAAAATATTGAATACTGAAACACAATGAGAGACAAAGTCTAGCCATCTTCGCTTCCAAGGAGTACTCTGACTATAGTTCTTCCAAGACAGATCTATTGGTTCTTTTAGCACTCTATGGTACTTTCAATATTCTCCGCCAGAACCATAACTCAAATGCATCAATTCTTCTATGGTCTTCCTTACTCACTATCCAACTTTTGCATACATATGAGGAGAATGAAAATACCATGACTTGGTTCAGGTACACCTCAGAACTCAAACTGCCATCTTTGCTCTTCAACACTTTAAAGAGATCTTGTGCAGCAGATTTGTCCAACTCCATAAGTTGTTTGATTTCTTTATTGCTGCTTCCATGTGTGTTGATGGTTGATCCATGCTAAATGAAGGCTTTGAAAATTTTAATCTTTTCTCCAATTATATGAACATCCTTTGTTGGTCCATTGGTGAGGATTTTTGTTTTCTTTACATTGAGTTGTAACTCATACTGAAGGCTGTGGTCTTTGATCTTCATGAGTAAGTATTTTAAGTCCTCTTCACTTTCAGCAAGCAAGTTTGTATCATCTGCATATTGTAGGTTTTATATAAGTCTTCCTCTAATTTCGATGTCATGTTTTTCTTCATATAATCCAGATTTTCAGATTATTTGTTCAGCATACAGGTTGTATTAGTATAGTGGAAGAATACAACCCTGGCATATAACTTTGCTAATTTTCAATCATTTAGCATTTCCTTGTTCTGCTCACACAATTCCCTCTTGGTTATGTACAGATTCCTCATGAACACAATTAAGTGTTCCAGAATACTCATATTTCACAATGTTGTCCATAACTTGTCATGAGCCACAATCAAAAGCCTTTGCATAGTCAAAAAAGCATAGGTACATATGTTTCTGATACTCTCTGCTTTCAGTTAAGATCCATCTGACTTTAGCAATGATATCCCTAGTTCCATGTCCTTCTCTGAAACCAGCTTGAACCTCTGGATGTTCTCTGTCAGTATACTGTTGCAGCCGTTTCTGTATTACCCTTAGTAAATCTTAACTCACATGGGATATCAATGGTATTGTCCAATGATTTCTGCATTCTGTTGGCTCACCTCTCTTTGGAATGGGCACAAACACAGATCTCTTCCAGTAGGCCAGGTACTTGTCCTCCAAATTTCTTGTCATAGATGAGTAAGTGCTGCATCACTTTGTTGAAAGATTTTAACTTTTATTCCATCAATTCCTGGTGTCTTGGTCTTTGCCAGTGACTTCAATGCAAGTTGGACTTCTTCTTTCAGGATCATTGGCTCTAAATCATTTGCTACCTCTTGAAATGGTTGAACATTGACCATTTCATTTTGGTACAGTGACTGTATTTCTTCAGTCTTCATTTAATGCTTCCTTCATCATTCAGCAGTTTACCCATAGAATCCTTCAATACTGCAAGTTGAATTTTGAATTGTTTCTTTAGTTCCCTCAGCTTGAGAAATGCTGAGCATGTTCTTACTTTTTGGTTTTCTAACTCCAGGTCTTTGCACATTTCATCATAATATTTGGCTCTGTCTTCTCAAGCTAACCTTTAAAATTTTCTATTTAGCTCCTGTACTTCCTCATTTCTTCCATTTGCTTTAGCAGCTCTACAATGTAGAGCAAGTTTCAGAGTCTCTTCTGATACTTCCTTCTCTCTTGTCTTCTCCATCACCTTTTGCTTTCTTCCTGTATAATGTTCTTGATGTCATCCCACAACTCTTCTGGTCTTCAATCTTCAGTCTTCAGTGTCAAATGCAACAAATCTGTTCTCAGACAATCTCTAAATTCAGATGGGATATATTCAAGGGTATATTTTAGCTCCCATGGATTTGTTTTCATTTTCTTCAGCTTCATCCTGAATTTGCATATGAGCAATTGGTGATCTGTTCCACAGTCTGTCTCTGGCCTTGTTTTGGCTGATGATATGGAGCTTTTCCAGTGTCTCTTTCCACAGATGTAGTCAATTTGATTTCTCTCTATCCCTTATGGTGAGGTCCATATGTATAGTAGTCATCTTTTATGTTGTTTAAAAAAGGTATTTGCAGTGAATAAGTTATTTGTCTCACAAAATTCTATCATACAATCTCCAGGATTGTCTCTATCACCAAGACCACATTTTCCAACTGCTGATCCTTCTTCTTTATTTCCAACCTTTGCATTCTAATTGCCAATAATTATCAATACATCTTCACTGATAGCATGTTTGATCAATTTCAGATTGAAAATGTTGATAGAATTGTTCCATTTCATCATCACTGACTTTAGTGGTTGGTGCATAAATTTGAATCATAGTGGTATTAACTGGTCTTCCTTGTAGGTATATGGATATTATCCTATCACAGACAGAGTTGTACCTCATGATTGATCTTGATATGTTCTTTTTGATGATGAATGTTACGCCATCTCTCTTCAAATGGTCGTTCCCAGCATAATAAACCATTTGATTGTCTGATTCAAAATGTCCAATATCAGTGTATTTCAGCTCACCAGTGCCTAGGATATCAATGTTTATACTTTCCATTTCACTTTTTTACAATTTCCAATTTTTCTAGATTCATATTTCGTACATTGCATGTTCTGATTACTAATGGATTTTACAGACCTTTCCCTTCATTTTGAGTTGTACTCTAATAGCAAATGAAGGTCCCAAAGGTTTTACTCCATTCACATCATCATAGTAAATTGTACTTTGTGGCTGCAGTTCTTCCCCAGTCACATTTTGAGTGCCTTCCAATCTAAGGGGTTCATCTTCCGGCACTATGTCTGACACTATTCTGGTGCTCTTCATTATGTTTCAGTATTCAGTAATCTGGTGCTAACAACATCCTACTGCTATTCATAAGGTTTTCAGTGACTAAATTTTCAGAAGTAGTTTGTCTCTCCTTCTTCCTAGTCTGTCTTCATCTGGAAGCTCATCTGAAACCTGTACACTGTGGGTGACACTGCTGGTAAATAAAAATATCAGTGGAATAGCTACCAGAATCACAGCTTCCACCACTTTTATGTCAGCTTTTTGTACGGTGGTGGCTTGTAAGTTGCTGTGATTCTGATGCATAGTGACCCTGAATAGGGTTGCCGAAGAGTGGCTGGTGAGCTTGAACTGCCCACCTTGCTGTTCAAACCGACCTTGAAGTCCAGAGCATTAACCCTGTTGCCATATCAGAACTCTGAAAACATCCATTAATAATTGTAACATGGGATGTATGAAGCAGTAATCTAGGAAAATTGGAAGGTGTCAAAATGAAACAGAACATAAAAGGATCAATATTTTAGGCATTAATGAGCTGAACTGGACTGGAAATGGCCATTAGGATGGCTTACTATACTGGAATAACAAATTGAAGAGGAATAGAGTTGTATTCACGATCAAAAAGAGCATTTCAATATCTATTTGGAAACACAATGCTGTCTGTGATAGGACAGTATCACTACTCCTACAAGGAAGCCCAGTTAATACCACTATTATTCAAATTTACACATCAACCACTAAAGCCAATGATGATGAAATTGAAGAATTCTACCAATGACTTCAGTCTGAAAATGACCAAACATGCAATCAAGATGTATTGATAATTACTGGCGATTGGAATACAAAGGTTAGAAAAGAAAAGGAAGGATCACTAGTTGGAAAATATTGCTTTGGTGGTACAAATGATGCCGGAGATCCCATGATACAATTTTGCAATACCAATAAGTTGTTCATTGCAAATACCTGTTTTAAAAAAGATAAAGGATGACTATGCATAAGCCTGGAGCTCACCATATGGAAAACACACTAATCAAGATGGCTACATGTTTTGGAAGAGAGAGTGGAAACGTTCCATACCATCAGCTAAAACAAGACCAGGGGCAGACTGTGGAACAGATCATCAATTATACATATGCAATTCCAGAACGAAGCAGGAAAAACAAAAAATAAAACTAGTTCATGAAAGCCAAACTATGACCTTAGTTATATTCCACCTGAATTTAGAGATCATTTCAAGAGCATATTTGATGCTCTTTCCTTCTGCCTCAGATCAGGTAGCCACGCGTTTTTTTCCGCTCAGCCTTGGTCAAGATCAAGACACGGGACTGAAATAGCTGGATGACCTGAAGGTGGAGTTGTCCCAGCTGCGCGTGGCCAAAGTGACTGGCGGTGCGGTGTCCAAGCTCTCTAAACGCTGAGTTGTCTGCAAATCCATTACTCGAGTTCTAACTGTCATCAACCAGACTCAGAAGGAGAACCTCAGGAAGTTCTACAAGAGTAAGAAGTACAAACCCCTGGATCTGTGACCCAAGAAAACGCGTGCAATGCACCACAGACTCAACAAACATGAGGAGAATCTGAAGACCAAGAAGCAGCCGCAGAAGTAGCAGCTGTAGACCCACTGTGGAAGTATGCCATCAAGGCCTGAGCATCTTACATCAATAAACACAAACTGGCTTACCCACCCGCACACACACACACACACAAAACACAGATTTGATGCATTAGACACTAATGACTGAAGACCAGAAAAGTTAATGAAGTACATCAAGAAGAGGAAGAAAGCAAAAATTCACTAAGAGGACACTAAAGAAGGAAAAGACTAAAATGAATATCAAAAGAGACTTTGGAACTTGCTTTCCAACATAGAGATGCTAAAGCATATGGAAGAACTGAGTATGTAAAAGAGCTGAAAAGAAAATTTCAAAGGGCAACTCAAAAAGACAAAGTCGAATATTATAATGAAATGTGCAAAGATCGGGAGTTACAAAAGCAAAAGGGATGAATGTTCAACATTAGTGAAGCTGAAGGACCTAAAGAAAAAACTCAAGCCTTGACATGAAATACTAAAGGTATCTATGGGCAAAATATTAAATGATGCAGAAAGCGTCAAAAGAAAATGGAAGGAATACACAGTCACTATAGTAGAAAGAAATGGTTTCTGTTCAACCATTTC
>NW_006408586.1:9374665-9439132 GCF_000296735.1 Chrysochloris asiatica
GTGGAGTAATGAAGCGGCTGGGGACTTTGGACCCAGAGACAGAAAGGGACTGTGGGCCAAAAACAGGGGGTGGGAGTAGAGGGGGAAGTGCAGGGGGCGGGTTTCTAGGATATACCCTTTGGTTGGTTGATGATTCATGTAGGTGATTGGAACCATGGCAATGATATGATGGAATGAATGTAAAACTAAAGTTCTCTCATGTAAACTACCATATAATCCACAATAAAACATTAAAAAAAAAAAAAGAGTCAATGGTACTGAAGGAAGAATTTCAAGGTTTACTGAAGGCATTGGGAAACAGCACAGCTTGGGGAATTGATCAAAAACAAATAGAAAGCTTTCAACAATCTGATGTAGCACTAAAGACACTTATCTATGCTACAAAATTTCAAACAGAGCTGCCTGGCCAACTGATTAAAAGAGATCCATATTTTTGTCCATTCCAAACAGTGGTGACCTAACAAATTGTAGAAGTCATCAGACAATATCACTGATGACACATGCAAGTAAAGTTTTGCTAAAGATAATACAAACACAGCTTCAATAGTATATTGACAAGGAACTTCCAGATGTTCAAATCTGATTCAGATTAGGTTGTGGAATAAGGGATATCATTTTTGACATCAGATGGATTTTGGTTGAAAGCAAAGAATATCAGAAAAAAATTTAACTGAGGTTTATTGACTATGCAAAGACTTTCTAGTGTGTAGATCGTGACAAGATATAAAACAACATTGAGGAGAAGAAGTCAATACAATTAATTGTTTTCATAAGAAACTTGTACATGGACTAAAATGCAGTATTTCAGACAGAACAAAGGAACACTGAATGGCTTAAAATCTGAAAAGGCATGTGCCAGGGTTATTTTCTTTCACCATACTTTTTTGTTATGTGTATTGAGTACATAATCCAAGATGTTGGATTATATGAAGGAAACATGGCATCAGGAGTAGAGGAAGACTCATTAACAACCTGTGATATGCAGATGATACAACCCCTGCTTGATGAAAGCAAAGAGCACTTGAATTAGTTAATGGTGATAATGAAAAACCACAGCCTTCAGTATAGGGTGTACCTCAACGTAAAGAAAACAAAAATCCTTAACCTTGGATCAATATATAACATCATGATAAATGGAGAAAAGATTGAATTTGCTATAGATTTCATCTTTCTTGGATCTACTATCAACACTCATGGACGCACCAGTCAAAAAATGAAATGACATATTGCACTAGGCAAATCTGCTGCACAAGCTGTCTTTAAAAGTGTTGAAAGCAAAAATGTCAGTTTGAGAACTAAAGTACACCTGACCCAATCCATGGTATTTTCAATAGTCTCATATGCATGGTAAAGTTGTACGATGAATAAGGAAGACAGAAGAAGAACTGATGCACCTGAGTTATGGTATTGGATAAAAATATTAAAAGTACCACTGACTGCTAGAAAAACAAGCCAATCTGTGTTAAAAGAAGTACACCAGAATCCTCCTTAGAAGTCAGGATGTTGGGAGTTTATCGCTCAATATTTTTGACATATTATCATGAAAGACCTATCCCTAGAGAAGGACATCAAGGTTACTAAAGTGTTAGATTGGAGAAAAAGCACAAAACACCCAATAAGATGGATTTTCATAGTGGGCTCAAGCTTAATAACTATTGTGAGAATGGTACAGGATTGGGCAATGTTTCTTTCTGTTGTGTAAAAAGTCGCTATGAGTTGGAACTGACGTGACAGCATCTAGCAACAACAACCAATGTCAGTCTGGGGAGCAACATAAATCATAGACTTCTTTGAGTTTTCTCTGTCACCGGCTAAAAATTCCTTGGGGCTTATCTGAAAAGGAATATCAGGAATGGACTTTGGACTCTACTTTCTGACTTTCAATATTCTTCAGAGATGAAAGAAAATCAGACAGAGTATTTCCAGAAAGGCAAGAAGTTACAGGAGGGTACAGAGAAGCTTCTAGCAAAAGAAAAGATGGAACTGTAGTGGGATACATTAACATCGCAAAGTTCTGAATTTGTAATTACATACTTTGTTAGTCACTCCCGAAATTATATTGTTCAATTCTTTATTCTGCTTATTCGATTTAGCAACAGTATTTTACAGAGAGTTATTTTCCTATTATGATGTCTTTGAGATACTACAAGGTATCAATTTCAAATACATACCAGTGTAATTTCTTAATTCAGGAGTCTTTATGCTCCAATTTACTGAACAGAAAAAATAACTTAGAAAGATCATAGGTTCTCTAAATTAATCACTGATCTACTTAACAGCCCTTAGTTAGGTCATGTCAAGCAGACAGAAATTAATATACTGAAGAACAAAAATGCTTTTTCATGTAATGAATATGAGTTCTTGAAGGAGGTTCAATATCACTCTTAGATGTTTTTCCTGAAGCAGTGTAAAATTAGCTGTAGAGGCTTTCCGTATTTCTGAACCATATAATCAATCCAATCAAGTGTTTTTGTAGGAGTGTTTTGACCCGGTCTGTGGCTACTGTTTATAAGCAGCTTTAAGGTTCTGAGATTCTTAAGCAAAGATTGTATGGAATTAAAACAAACAAAATAGTTATGTTCTGTTTTACAAAAACAGAAGAAAAGGAGAAAGACAAATTCTAAAATAAACTCTACATAAAGAAAGAAAAGACTCAGACTCCAGAAATATTTACTTTACTGCAATTCCCAAATCTAGGCCCCAAAATGACCCAGCTCAAATCCCTAATGCCTTAGAAATTGTAGGAGATAATTTATCTTTAGGTTTATTTGTGGTCATCAAAAAAATATAGTGAAGCATCAGTCTTACACTCTTAGAAGAACAAGCAAAGCATTTTATTGAAAGGTTCATGAATAGGGAGACATACTAGCACCTGCTTAGGCTACTATCGTGGTATTGGTGGTGTGCCATCGACTCAGTTCCTACTCAAAGTGATTCTGAATGAGTTTCCAAGGCTGTAATTTTTTTACAGGAGCAGAAAGCTTCATCTTTCTCTGGTGTAGCACCTGATAGTAGATTCATGTTCCAAAATTCAAGAAGAGGATGGAGTTTTTATTGGATGAGATGAAAAAATAAGTACAAGCTCCAAGGCACAAAGAGGTGTATGACAAAATGTAATAAGGAGGTTGTTAAACAACCATTACTTCTTAATGTTATAATTTCTATTGTATAGGTTGATTGAGCATGTTGATGAAGGCATTTTTCTTGGATCAAGTTATGCATGCAATCTTAGTCAGCATTTTGTTTTTTAGCAAATAATTCTTCCTACAAGCTAAAATCTTAACCTTTACTTGTTTTGGGTTGCAAGCAGTTAAACTTTTCCAAGAAACTAAATTGTTCCTTCAGGATAGCAAGAAAAGATTTTAGACCAAACGTCAGTTTGATTCAAAATGGACTTTAATTTAGACCTGGGGTAGCCATTTTTGCTATGCCAAGTATCTGGTGTTTGAGGTTAATTTACGCATTCATTCAAAGTTTCACTATTTTTTTGTTCAAGTGAGGAAACTTCCCATTTATCTTATTTACTTACTTTACCAGTAGGTTTGAACATTTATTTAGAATAGTTCTGTTGTTAAGTGCCACTGAGTCAATTCTGACTCATAGTGACCAGATATAGGTGGGTTTAAACTACTAACCTTCTTGTTAGCAGTTCAGTGCTTTTCCTACAGTGCCACATCATGACTCCTAGAAAACCTACAATTATAGAATGACTAATGCAGTTGGTCCCCAGGTTAGACAATTTGTATTTGCCCTTTGTTGTTGTTGTTAAATGCTGTTGAGTCTGTTCTGACCCTTAGCAATCCTGTATAGGTTTTTCAAGGAGTGGCTGATGGGTTTGAATTGATAGCCTTGCAGTTATTAGTACATTGCTTAACCTAAAGCGCCACACTAGGACTTCTGTAGTATTATATAAATTTGCCCTCACTTTGAAATGTTGAACCAGACCCTGTTCATAACAAATTCATCTTCACAATTACCTTCACTTGCTGCATGTGCAGATTTTAAATCTGTGTAAAGTTTCCAAGCCTTTTCTTGCACTAAGACCACTGTTCTCATGTCAATTTCAACTGATGGCAATCCTGTAAGACTGTCCCATAAGCTTTCCAGGGCAACAAATCTTTACGGGATAAAGAAGACAGTAACATATTCACCCATAGAGCAGCTAGTAGGTTTAAATTGTTGACAGTATGCTTAGTAGCAGAGTTCTTCAACCTCTGCATCACCAAGGATTGATTTCTGTACTATGAAGCAAGGCTAAATCAGAACCACCTGCACCTATTCTTACCAATCTAGTAATTCTTGAAGACACAGGAATGGATCTTTTATCTAACCAAGAGGCTGCCTGTTGTGCTAAGGGAATAAAACCAACACCCAGATTCAAACATTTTCTACATTGTTGTTGCTGTTAAGTGTCATCAAGTCGGTTCTGACTTAATAGTGAATGTGTATTGGGTTCCCAAGAAGCACCTGGTGGGCTTGAACTGTTGACCTTGTAGTCAGCAGTCCATTGCTTATCCTACAGTGCCACACTTTGAACAGAAAGGTGATAGCAGCTGCAGAACCATGAGGTTCATTACATATGGTAGAAAACAAAGGAAATTGTCACAGACTCATGATTGTTGTATGGACAGTTCATCACTGTCATAGGTGGACTACAAAAACAAGGAAAGAACAGTGATTGAGATATATGTATATAATTGCAGATTTTTAAAAGTTTGCCGGATTGATTGACTTTCACCCCTGACAATGTGGTGGTCAGGGTGACTCCTGACCTTGCCCCCCAAGTCATAGTCACCAGGACCCCATTTTGGGCAAATCATTAAGAATGTGTTCAGACAAGTTTGCTAGGAAAAACTGTCCCTCCCAAGGTTTGTCCTCAGAGACTTGTAATCTAACTCCTTCACTGTTTTATACTTCAAATCAAGGGATCATCATATGAGGGTAAGCACAGAACCAAGCTACACAGTAAGAATGACTTTTCTTGTGGCTAGGTTATAAACCTTAAAATGGGAGCTAATGTTCATCCATGTATACGCATGTCAGTACCGACTGGATGGCACCTAATACAACAACAAAAAGTCAGAATTGATATATGAGTCACTTGATTGTTGTTGTTAACTGCCATTGAGTTGATCTGACTCATTGTCATTGTTAGGCGCTATCAAGTCAATATGGACTCACAATGACCCTATCCACAACAGAACGAAACACTGCCTTGCCCAACAAAAGCCTCATAATCATTGCTACTGTTGAACCCATTGCTGCTGCCACTGTACCAATCCATTTTACCATACATGATTTCCTTGTCCAGGGACAATCCCCTCCTGATAATATGCCTGAAGGATGATAGACAAAGATTCGTTACCCTATACCCCTATACTCCATTTCACCAAACATGATATCCTTGTCCAGGGACTGGCACTTCCTGATAATAATGCCTGAAGGATGAGAGGCAAAGATTGGTCATCATGGCTTCCAAGGAGCACTCTGGTGATACTTCTCCCAACACAGACCCATTCTTTTGGCAGCCCATGGTACTTCCAATATTCTCTTCCAGCACCATGACTGAAATATATCAATTCCTCTACGGTCTTCCTTATTCACTGTCCAACTTTCACATGCATATGAGGTTATTGGAAATACCATGGCTTGAGGTAGGTGCACTTAATTCCTCAAATGACATCTTTGCTCTTTCAACATTTTAAAGAGGTCTTGTGCAGCAAATTTGCCCAATGAAATATGTAATTTGATTCATGACTACTGCTTCCATGATTGTTGATGGTCAACTTAGCAGAATAAAATATTTAACTTCAATCTTTCCTCCATGTAGATAGATGTTCTTCATTGTTTTATTGGTGAGGATTTTCTGCAAGCAAGATTGTATCATCTGCATATCATAGGTTGTTAATGAGTCTTCCTCCAATCTTTATGTCATGTTTTCCTTAATGTATTCCTCCTCATTTCTTCCTTCATGTATTCCAGCTTTTAAGTATGGTGAAGGAATACAACCCTGGTGTACATTTTTCCTAATTTTAAACTATCCAGTGTACCCTTTTTCTACTCAAATAACTGCCTCTTAGGTACAGTTTCCTCATGAGCACAATTAAGTGTTCCAGAATAATCATTCTCCACAATATTGCCCATAGCTTGTAATGATCCACAAATTAAAAACCTTTGTGTATTCAATACAGCACAAGAAAATATCTTTTGGATATTCTCTGCCAAAATCCATCTGATATCAGTGATGATATCTCTCATCCCATGTCATCTTATGAATTCAGCTTGAACCTCTGGACCTTATCTGTCAATGTATAGTTACAGCCATTTTTTAATGATTTTTAGCAAATTTTTACTTGCATGCAATATTAATGATACAGTCCAGTGATTTCCACAACTGTGCGTGAAACAGGCACAAATATGGATCTCTTCCAATCAGTTGGCCAGCTACCTGTTTTCCAAATTTCTTGGCATAGAGCAGTGTGTTGAAAGATTTCAAGTTGCATTCCATCAGTTCCTGGTGCCTTGTTTTTGTCAATGGTTTCAATGTACCTTGGACTTCCTTCAGGATCATGATGTTCTGCCACCTCTTGAAGTGGTTGAACATAGACCATTTATTTTTGGTTCTGTGATCCCTTCTTCTTTTGTTGCTTTCTGCATCATTCAATATTTTGCCTATAGATTCCTTATTGCAAGTAAAGGAATGAGGATTCGTCATTAGTTCTCTCAGCTTGCCAAATGGTAAGTGAGCTTTCCCCATTTGCTTTTCTAACTCTGGGTTTTCCCTTCATGATTTATAACTCAAATATTATAACATTTTGTAATAAAATTTGGCTTAGTCTTTTTGATCTGCCTTTTAGAATTTTCTATTCAGCATTTTACCTCCTCATTTCTTCCATTTACTTTAGTATCTCTACACTGAAGAACAAGTTTCAGAAACCTGTATGAAACCAATTTTGGTCTTTTCATTCTGTTTTTGTCTTAATGGCCTTTTGCTTTCTTCCAGTATTATGTTCTTGATGTCATCCCACAGCTCTTCTGATCTTCAGTGTTAGTTTCTAATGTTGTAAATCTGTTCTTCAGATGATCTCTAAATTCAGGTGAGATATAGTCAAGGGCATATTTTTGGCTCTTATGGACTTGTTTTCATTTTCTTCAGCTACAACCTGATCTTGTATGTGGGTAATTTATGGTGTGTTCCACAGTTTGCTCCTGGCCTTGTTTTGACAGATGATATGGAGCTGTTCAACCGCTCATCTGTCAGTTTGTCGTACTGTGAGGGCTTGTGAGTTGCTGTGGTTCTGAAAGCTGTGCCACTGGTAATTTAAATACCAACATGGTCGCCCAGGCTGGACAGGTTACAGATAAGCTTCCAGACGAAGACAGATTAGGAAGGAGAGAGAAACTATTTCTGAATATTTAGTCACTGACAACCTTATGAATAGCAGAGAAACACTGTCAGATATAGTGTCAAAAAATGAGTCCCTCTGATTGGAAGGTACTCAAAATGTGACTGGGTAACAGCTGCCTCCTTAAAGTACAGTTGACTGTGATGATGCAAATGGAGTACAGCACATGGGAGTAAAGCCTGCAAGACCTTAATTTACTGGTGAGGCACAACTCAAATTAATAATTGGAAAATAGAATGTACAAAGTATGAATCTAGGAAATTGGATATTTAAAAAAATGAAACAGAATGCAAAAACATCAATATCTTAGGCATTAGTGAGCTGAAATGGACTGGTATTGGCCATTTTGAATCTGACAACCACATGGTTTACTATGCTAGAATGAAAATTGAAGATGAATGGTGTTGCATTCATTGTCAAAAAGAACATATCCAGATCAGTCATGAGGTACAACACTGTCTGTGATAGGATAATATCCATGTGCCTATAGGGAAGCCCAGTTAATATCACTATTATGCAAATTTACTCACCAACCACTAAAGCCAGTGAGATGAAATAGAAGAATTCTACCAACGTCTTCAATCTGAAATTGACCAAACATGTTATCAAGATGTAATGATCATTGCTTGTTATTGGAAAGCAAAGGTTGGGTACAAAGAAGAAGGATCAGTAGTTGGAGAATATGGCCTTGATGATAGAAATGATGCTGGAGATCATATAATAGAATTCTGCAAAATAAATGATTTGTTCATTTCAAATACTTTTTTTAGACAGCATAAGAGACAATTATACACATGAAGCCTTGTAAGCCAGTCACTTCATGCCTTTATCACCCTCTCATTTTAGGTAGTCCATGTCTAAGTTTCCCATCTCTATCAACCCTGTATGCAGAGAGGATAGGATTGATACTTGATGTGAGGACATTTTCCTTCTCAGTTGGTATTTTGAGCTAACACATCTGAAAGTATAGGTCAAGTTCATCAATTTGTGGCTATATGCACTTGTTTCCTTTATCAAATATTATTTCATTATCTTCCTTTAGTCAAGTTCTGATTATCAAACCATCAAGGATAGATCAAATGGGTACTATCTATGTATATGGGTGTTCTTGTGAATGACCAATGACTTTTTCATTGCAAATATTTTTAAACAACATAAAAGATGACTATACACATGTAGCTCGCCAGATGGAATACACATAAATAAAATTGACTACATTTGTGGAAAGAGATGATGGAAAAGCTCCATGTTGTTGTTGTTGTTAGGTGCCATCGAGTCAGTACTGATTCATAGCAACCTTATGTACAACAGAATGAAACACTGCCTAGTCCTGGGCCAACCTCACAATTGTTGACACACTTGAGACTATTGATGCTGCCACTTTGCCAATCCATCTCGCTTGTGGTCTTCCACATTTTTCTCTGACCCTTCACCTTACCAAACATGATATCCTTCTCCAGTGACTGGTCCATCCTGAAAATATGTCCTAGGTATGAGAGACGAAGTTTGGCCATCCTGGCCTCCAAGGAGCACTCTGGTTGCACTTCTTCCAATAGAGATCTGGTGGTTCTTTTGGCAGTCTATGGTGCTTTCAATATTCTCCTCCAACACCACAACTCACCAGCATCAATTCTTCTATGGTCTTCCTTATCCATGTTTTTCTTCATATAACCCAGCTTCTCAGATTATCAATTCTTCTACAGTCTTCCTTATTATTCATTGTCCAGATTTCTCACATATTTGAGATTATGGAAAATACCATATTTTCCAAGTACTGATCCCTCCTCTTTGTTTCCAACCTTTGCATTCCAACCACCAGTAATTATCGATACATCTTGATTGCATTTTTGATCAATTTTAGACTGAAGAATTTGATATAATTCAATTTCATCATCACTGACTATAGTGGTTAGTGCATAAATTTGAATAATAGTGGTTTGAATTGTCCTCTTGGTTGGTGTATGGATATTATCTAATCACAGATAGCATTGTGCTTTAAGACAGAACTTGAAATGCTGTTTGTTTATGATAAATGTGTCACCATTCCTCTTTATCATTCCCGGAATAGTAAATCATGTGATCGTCAGATTCAAATTGATCAATACCAGTCCATTTCAGCTCACCAATGCCTAGGATATCAATGCTTATACTTTCCATTTCATTTTTGACAATTTCTAATTTCCTGAGATTCATACTTAGTACATTCCATGTTCTGATTATTCACGGATTTTTATAACTTATTCTTTTCTTTTTGCATTGTGCCCTATTAGAAAATGAAGGTCACAAAGGCTTTATTCCATTCTATTATCACAGTCAATTGTACTTTGAGGAGGCAGCTCTTCCCCAGTCATATTCTGAATGCCTTCCAAACTGAGGGGCTCATCTTCCAGCATTATATCTGAAAATATTCCATTGCTCTTCATCATGTTTTGATATTTAATATTCTGGTGTTGACAGTGTTCCTCTGCTATGCACAAGGTTTTCAGTGACTAAATATTCAGAAGACTATTTCTCCTTCTTCTTCATTTGTCTTTGTCTGTAAGCTCAGCTGAAACCTGTCCATTGTGGTTGACCCTGCTGATATTTAAAATTCCAGTAGAATAGTTTCCAGAATCCACAGCAACACACAATCTACCAAAGTAAAACAAACTGACAGTTTTTCGTTTTGTTTTGTTTTGTTTTCCTTGAACACTTTAAACTGGTCTTGTGCAACCATGGATCTAAGGGAAGAAAAGATCCAATGGATCTTGGCTGAAAGCAGAGAGTATCAGAAAAATGTTTACCTGTGTTTTTTGAATACACAAAGGCTTTCAATTGTGCAGATCATGACAAGAAATGGACAACATTTCGAGATATGAGTATTCCTGAGTACTTAATGGTGCTCATGAGGAATGAGCATGGACCAAAAAAACAGTTGTTCAAATAGAACATGGGAACACTGAACAGTTTAAAATCAAGAAAGTTATGCGACAGGGTTATATTGTTTCACCATACTTAGTCAACCTATATGCTGAGCAAATAAACTGAGAAGCTGGGTTCTATGAAGTAAAATGTGGCATCAGGATTGGAGGAAGACTCATTAACAACCTGCGATATGCAGATGATACAACCTTACTTGCTGGAAGTGAAGAGGACTAAAAGTATTTACTGATGAAGATCAAAGACCACAGCCTTCAATATGGATTGCATTTCAATGTAAAGAAAACAAAATTCCTCACTACTATGCCAATCAACAACATTCTTATCAATGGAGAAAAGATTGAAGCTGTCATGGACTTCAGTTTTCATGGATCAACTATCAACACTCATGGAAGCAGCAGTCAAGAAATCAAAAGACCTATTGCATTGGGCAAACATGCTGCACAAGACCTTTTAAAAGTGTTGGAGAACACAGATGTCAGCTTGAAGACTAAGGTGTGTCTGACCCAAGCCATGATATTTTCAATAACCTCATATGCATGCAAAAGCTGGACAGTGAGTAAGGAAGACCATAGAAGAATTGTTGTTTTTGAGTTTTGCTTTTGGAGAAGGATATTGAAAGTGCTACAGACTGCCAAAAGAACCAGTAGATCTGTGTTGGAAGATGTTCAGTCAGATTGCTCCTTGGAGGCCAGGATGGCCAAACTTTGTCTCTCATACTTCGGACATATTGTCAGGAGGGACGAGTCACTGGAGAAGGATATCATGTTTGATAAGGTGGAGGGTCAGAGAAAAAGAGGAAGACCCCAAGCAATATGGATTGGCAAAGTGGCAGCATCAATGGGCTCAATCGTAGCAACAATTGTGAGGTTGGCCAAGGCAGTGTTTTCATTCAGTTGTGTTATTTTAACAAAAACATTTTAAAGGTGAAAACCTTAGTTTTTTTGAAAAATGATATGATTTGATTTGACTCATAAACCTACTCTTTCCTCTGAAGCAGATCACACAAAGGATGAATTAAATCTTCAAAGGAGTAATGAGATTTTTTTTTTTTTACTATGATGACTAAATACACATGTTCTGATTTATAACCTATTTAACATTAAAGATTCTAAAAATCTTAAATGAAACTATTAAATTTTAGCCAGACAACTAAAGTTTTGATCATCTTAAATAAATTTCCTTTAATTAGCCTTTTAGATATGCTCTATGTCTCTTAATATGTTGTGAAGTACTGTCGAGTTGGTTCCAACTCAGAATGTGGAGTGGCTGATAAGCTTAAACTGCCAACCTACAGTTCAAACCAACCTTGTAATCCAGCCCATTAACCTGCAGCACTTTAAATAGAAAAAAATTAGCACACTTCTTGTTGCTGTTGTTAGATTCCATGGAGTCTACTCATACTCAGAGTGACCTTACGCACAAAAGAATGAAAAATTCCCAGTCCTTCCCCATCCTCACAGTTATCATTACACTTGAACCCATTGCTGTTGCCACTGTGCCAAGCCATCTCCTTCATGATCTTTCTCTTTGTTCATGACCCTCTACTTTACCAAGTATGAGGTCCTTCTATAGAGAGTGGTCCTTATTGATAACATGTCCAAAGTATAAGGGATGAAGTCTTGACATTCTGACTTCCAAGCAACATTCTGGCTGTTTCCAAGACAAAGTTGTTTGTTCTTCTACTCCTCTCCAACACCATAACTCAAATGTATCAATCCATCTATGATCTTCCTTATTCATTGTGTAACTTTAACACACATATGAGGTTATTGAAAACACCATGGCTTGGGTCAGGTACATCTTTGTCCTCAAATTAATATCTTTGTTCTTTAAAATTTTAAAGAGGTCTTGAAGTCTTTTGTAGCATATGTGCCTAATGTAATATATTGATTGATATCTTGATTGCTGCTTATTAGCAGACAAGTATGACTGAAATAAAGTATGTTTAACTATTCTAGGTTTTAATTCAAACTTTTGCCAATTTTACTAATTTAACAAATCTAAATTTATCATTTCAAGATTTGTTAAAACATCTACACTAGTTGGAAGTAGTTTTTTTTTATAAAGTTTCCCTGTGTTAAAATGGCTTCAGAGACTGGGGCCCAAAAAGACTTCTTTCTGCCTTTCCCTATCTATTTCTGGCTTACATTCAAAGCAAGAATCAGTCATTCCAATTCATTTGCATATACGCAAATTAATCTAGGTATTTTCTAAGACAAAAGATAACCAATTTCATTCTCTTACACTATTCTCTTGGTACACAGGTTTTTCTTTACTGGAACTGAGGGGAAAAAGGATTTGAAAAAGCTCTTTTGTCATTTTATTTTTCTCTCTTTAAGCTTGTCCTAGACCTCTGGAATGACAAATTTTTGTAGAAAAAAATTACTTATTTCTCTTTAAAACAAAAACAAAACAATACATTATATAATTCCTAACTTAAATTACTTTATAAACACCTAGTTATATTAAATTAAATCAGAGTGAGTTCCTTGAGGAAATATTGTGATCTACTTTAATAATATCATCCAGAGGCAAACATATTTTCATAATCTCTCATACTTTGGACATAGTGTCAGGAGGGAACAGTTGCTGGAGAAGGATATCATGTTTGGTAAGGTGGAGGGTCAGAGAAAAAGAGGAAGACCCCCAGAGAGATGAATTGGCAAAGTGACAGCATCAATGGCTCAAGCATGGCAACAATTGTGAGTTTGGCCCAGGATCGGGAAGTGTTTCATTCTGTTGTGCAAAGGGTCGCTATGAGTCGGTATCAACTTGACAGCACTTAACAACAACAACAACAACATCTTTGTGTATGCTTCATAAAATTTTCTTAGAAAAGGCTATTTAGAATTGTTTCTTTTTCAGCCTTATTATACCAATCAAAATAAATATTTTTCCTAATCACTTTTCAAATGAGCCAATTTGTGCTAAAGTTTCTCAAAGTAGCTATTGAAAGCCTAATTCATTAGATATTTAGGAGAAGCAGTTTACCAATGAAGCTTACAGAAACCTCTTGGGGGCATAAATTATGTAGTTACAACTCTGATAGTAAAGTTGAAAAGTTAGCACAACAGTCAATGTAAAGATTAGAAAAAAAAAAAAAAATAACACCACACAGATTAGTAAAAGATTGATAGTTATTATTTGTGAGTTATTGAAAAACATAACTATAACTAAAAATAATACCATTCCTGGCAGGTTCTTATTAGTTGCAAACATGAATTAAGTCAATGATGTTAATAGGAAAGCTAGTAAGTGTGGAGAAACACATTCAGTTATTCTATATAATTCATAGTACGAAATTGTCAACCATGTCTTATTATTTTCACCATTACCTTTTAGTGAATCCCTAACTGTCGATATTCTGATAATTGAAACCAACCTTGATACCAATACAATACTTACTGATTATAGTAAAACTTAGGGAAAAAGCACAATAACATTCAAATTTTGTGTGCTTTTCATTATTCATATTTCCATTCACACACACACACAAAAAAAAACCCAAAACCAAAAGGAAGAAAGAGGTAAGGGACACAAGAAAGAGGAAATCTGCTTCCATATAAATGTATGCTCAATTAAATACTCATATAACCTTTTAATAATAATATAGCCTGTTTATTGTTATTAAAAATTCCATCCATTACTCACATAAGTTTGGACAATATGCTTAGTTTGGTAATAGAAAGCTTTCTTCCTTTTTCCTACCAGCAATCTTCAAATGATTAACTGATAATAGACACTCTATGATTTCCAGATGTTGCTCACAATACAAGGAGTATCCACTTATCTTCCACATAAAATGGTTAGGGAATTGAGATTCTCATAGCTACAAAATAGAGATCACAGAAGAAACTATTTCCTGCCCAGAATCTGAAATACTAAATAAGGGAAAGATCACTCCTAATTCAAGACTATTCATTGATTTATGTGATTTTGAAATTAGCTGCTTAAGGACAAAGTCCTTGATATACTAAAAGAGGGATTGAATTGCACAACAAATGTCTCAGAGGAATAACAAAGAAATTTTTGAAAACTGATTTTACATTCTCTTTAAATACTCAACTTATTTGTAATTCCAAGGCAGTTAGAAGAGCCATTAAAGGACGAACAAGAAGGCAAATTTTGCACAACTGACTTTATGGCTACAGTGATTTTCTTATTATGAAATTATAGAAATAGATATTTGTGGTTTGTTTCCTGAAAGTATTGGTTCTGTATATATAATGTGGCTACAAAGATTAAGGGAAATAGATAAATATTAACAAAAATTAATGACTACTAAGTAGTAGCCCTTTTAACTCAGTGGTTAAAGCATTTGGCTGCTAACAGAAAATTGAGTGGCTTGAACTCACCAATCTCTCTGCAAGTGAAAGATGTGTCAGTCAAATTCAACAAAGATTACAGCCTTGGGGACCATATGGTCATTTCCACTTTCTCCTATATGATCACTGTAAGTTGTAAACCAATCAACAAAAATGGGCTTGATTTTGGTTTTATAATGAATATTGAAACCTCCTTCTGTTGGATTCTGACAAACAGCACCAGTAAAGGACAGTGTATAACTTTCCCCATAGAATTTCAAAGGCTGTAATCTTCACTGATGTTGACTATCACATCTTTCTCCCAAGGAGCAGCTATTGGCTTTGAACAAATAATTTTTCTCAATTGTTAAAAACCTAAATGCACACAGAAACAATAAGGATTAGTATAACAGAATATATTTAATGTGAGTAGATACAAATTAGAGTTGGGTAGTATAAAAATGAAAATATCAGAAAGGTATTGCCAAGAGGGAATAATGTAAAGAGATTATATGAGTAATTACAATATATTGTTATAAAATCATACACACTTTTATTAAACAAAAACATCAAAGTATGAAGCTATTGTTTCTTGAAAGATCCTCCATCTAAATCTATGCACTTCTGAAGGCAGTGCTTCCTTTTCTCTAACCATTCCCATAAGAATCCTGTGCTCTTCTATTTATGCCATGTCAAAATGGCAGTTTTTGCGTGCAGGAGACTCAAACTGTATTACTTTTCAATGTTATTTAGTGGGGCCAACTGTCGCATATGACAATTGGCTTTTCCCCATGACCCACACCTAGAGAGGTGATGGGAGATGAGAAATGAAAGAAAGACACAAGACACATTTGAAAATAGAAAAGTTGAAACAAGGTGGGACGCAGCACTCTGATGGAGATACTGGGACACAGACCTAGGCTGCAAGTTTCTTTTCTACATAGCTCAAAAGGAGGTGTTTGGGAGCAGGGAAAAGAATAACATCTGGTGTTTTGATGCATGCAGAAAGTGGAACTTTATCAGAAGAATGTAGTTGTTAGGGAAAAAGAAATAGGGCAGCTAAAATGTTGTGTAGGTGAGCCAAAGGACATAACTAAATACAAGTAAAGATCTTGTAAGTTCCCCGTCCCCTGAGGCAGTCCTGCAAATTTCTCAGGGATAGGGCTTAACTTGGAAGCAGCCCGAGTTTCTGTACCACAACTGTTCAGTTGTAATCCTTCAGTTAAATTACCCCCAAGTCAGGGACCTTTGGGTCAGCTGATTTCAACAGTTATTTGTGTTTTGGGGATAAAAATCTGAAGGGGTAAAATCTGGGTGGTAGGATGGATTAGGTAAGGTTTCTCAATGAAATTCTCATAGGACAGCCCCTGTTATTCAAAAAAAAAAAAAAAAAAAAAAATTGAACTGGTGCATTGTTGCAATTAAAAAAAAAAAAAAAATCTAAGAAAAATTTCCTAGCCTTTTTCTCACCAATGAAGTTTTCCATTTTCTTGTAACGCCTTCATAAAAAGTCTTCATGATTGTCGTGTGTTCTTTGAGAAGGAACACTTTTGGCGCTCTCTCAAAACACTCACCATAGCCTTATGAGCTGACCTGTCTTCCTTGAATTTAACTGACCCAGAAAATCATCTATAAAGCCATTGTATTGTTTGAACTATATTTGGAAGGTATCTTAATGAGACTAAAACACTTATATTACTGAGAGAACTTAATTGGCAGTCATCCACTGATCACACAAAATTGTTTAAACATCTTTTATTGGACATAAAAGCATGGCATGCATGAAATGGAATCCTACCTGAAATATTTTTTTACTTAATCTACATAGGATGTGTCCTGCCATGGTAGTGTCCCAAAGGTCATTATACATTTCTATGTTGTTAGTTTCTTGGGATATAGAGCACATACAGCATCTCAAGGTCAGTTAATAATAAAAACAGAGTTATTAAGAAAATGCCATATATCCCAAAACACAGCTTCCAAGTCAAAAGATGACACTCCTGTCTCTCAAAACTGAGTGAACATAGATAATTCTTTAAAAGAACGGTGTATTATACAAAAAGCAACTTAACATGGATTAAAGACCTAAATGTGAATCCCAACATTATGAAGGCCACCAATGAAAAAATAGGGACAAATGTGAGGGCACTAATTCAGGGAATGTATGGACTACCGAACATTTTGAAAACTACACAAACAAAAGTTGATAAAGTAGATAAGGTGAATATGTTGTTGTTGTTGTCAGGTGCCATTGAGTCAGAACCGACGCATAGTGACCCAATGCACAGCAGAACAAAACAATGTCTGATCCTGGGCCAACCTCACTACCACTGCCACACTTGACGCCATCAATGATGTCACCTGGCTGATCCATCTCGTTCGGGGTCTTCCTCTTTTTCTCTGACCCTCCACCTTACCCAGCATGACATCCTTCTCCAGTGACTGTTCTCTCTGGACAATGTGTCCAAAGTATGAAAGACGAAGCCTAGCCATCTTGGCCTCCAAAGAGCACTCTGGTTGCACTTCTTTCAAAACAGATCTATTGGTTCTTTTGGCAGCCCATGGCACTTTCAGTATTCTCCTCCAACACCACAACTCAAAGGCATCAATTCTTCTACGATCTTCCTATTCGCTGTCCAGCTTTTGCATCCATATGAGGTTATTGAAAATACCATGGCTTGGACCAGGCTCACCTTAGTCCTCAAGCTGACATCTCTGCTCTTCAATACTTTAAAACGTTCCTGTGCAGCAGATTTGCCCAATGTAATACGTCGTCTGATTTCTTGACCTCTGCTTCCGCGAGTGTTGATAGTTGATCCAAGAAGAATGAAGTCCTTGACATCTTCAGTCTTTTCTCTGTTGATAAGAATGTTGTTTATTGGTCCAGTGGTGAGGATTTTTGTTTTCTTTACATTGAGTTGTAATCCATATGTAAGGCTGTGTTCTTTGATCTTCATCAGTAAATGTTTTAAGTCCTCTTCACTTTCATCAAGCAAAGTTGTATCATCTGCATATCACAGGTTGTTAACGAGTCTTCCTCCAATCCTGACACCACGTTCTTCTTCACAGAACCCAGCTTTTCAGAGTATTTTCTCAGCATATAGGTTGAATAAGTATGGTGAAAGAATACAACCTTGTCGCACACCTTTCTTAATTTTAAAACATTCAGTGTTCCCATGTTCTGTTTGAACAATTGCCTCTTGGTCCATGTACAGATTCCTCATGAGTACAATTAAGTGTTCTGGAATACTCATACTTCACAATGGTGTCTATGGCATGTCATGAACCACACAATCGAAAGGCTTTGCGTAGTCAATAAAGCACAGGTATATATCTTTCTGCTATTCTCTGCTTTCAGGCAAGATCCATCAGACATGAGCAATGATATCTCTCATTCCACGGCCTCTTCTGAATCTGGCTTGAACCTCTAGAAGTTCTCTGTCAATGTATGCTTGCAGCCATTTCTGTATTATCTTTAGCAAAACTTTACTCGCTCAAGATATCAAAGAGATTGTCTAATGATTTCCGCATTCTGTTGTGTCACCTCTCTTTGGAATGGTCACAAATATGGATCTCTCCCAATCTGTCGGCCAGATAGCTGTCTTCCAAATATCTTGGCAGAGATGGGTGAGTGCCTCCTGTGCCTCCTTACTTTCTTGAAAGATTCCAATTTTTATTCCATCAGTTCCTGGTGCCTTGCTCTGTGCCAATACTTTCAATGCACCTTGGACTTCCTCCTTCAGGAACATTGGCTCTTAATCATATGCTACCTCTTGAAACAGTTGAACATTAACCATTTCCATTTGGTACAGTGACTCTGTGTATTCCTTCCATATTCTCTTGATGCTTTCTGCATCATTCAATAATTTGCCCAGAGAATCTTTCAATAATGCAAATCAAGGTTTGTATTTTTTCTTTAGTTCTCCTACCTTGAGAAATGCTGAGTATTTCTTCCTCTTTGGTTTTTGGATTCCAGATCTTTGCACATTTTGTTGTAATATTTGGATTTATCTTCTCAAGCTGATCTTTACAATTTTCTGTTCAGCTCTTAGACCCCATAATTTCTTCTATTTGCTTTAGCATCTCTAAGCTGGAGAGCAAGTTTCAGTGTCTCCTCTGACATCCATTTTGACCTGCTTGTTCTTTTTTTGTCTTCTCAATAAGTTTTTGCTTTCTTCATGTATTATAACCTTGATGTCATCCCACAACTCTTCTGGTCTTCAGTCTTTAGTGTTTAATGTATCAAATCTGTTCTTCAGATGATCTCTAGCTTCAGGTGGGATATAGTCAAGGTCATATTTTGGTTCTCGTGGACTTCTTTTCATATTCTTCAGCTTCAGTTTGAAAGTGTAGAGGACTTAAAACATTACTGATGAAGATCAAAGAGAACAGCCATTGGTATGGATTACCTCTCAATATAGAGTAAACAAAAATCCTCACCACTGGACCAATAAACAACATTCTTGTCAATGGAGAAAAGATTGAATTTGTCAAGGACTTCATTCTTCTTGAATCAACTATCAATACTTATAAAAGCAGCAGTCAAAAAATCAAATGACATATTGCATTAGGCAAATATGCTGCACAAGACCTTTTTAAAGTGTTGAAGTGCAACACTTTAGGACTAAGGTGCACCTAACCCAAGCCATGGGATTTTCAATAATCTCATATACATGCGAAAGCTGGACAGTGAATAAGGAAGACCTTAGAAGAATTGATGCATTTGAGTTATGGTGTTGGAAGAGAATGTTAAAAGTGGAACGGGCTGGCAAAAGAACCAATAGATCTATTTTGGAAGAAGTGCAGCCAGATTGCTCCTTGGAGGCCAAGATGGCTCAATTTCATTTTTCATACTTTGGACATTTTGTAAGAGGGGACCAGTTACTGGAGAAGGATTTCATGTTTGGTAGTAAGGTGGAGCATCAGAGAAACAGATGAAGACCCCCAATGAGATGGATTAGCCAAGTGACAGCATCGATGGATGCAAGCGTGGAAAGTAGTGAGGTTGGCCCAGGATCGGGCAGTGTTTCGTTCTGCTGTACATAAAGTCGGTATGGGTCGGTACAAACTTGATGGCACCTAACAACAACAACAATGGCTAGTGATCATATGCTTGTTGGCTGCTCGGATCTCCTCCTTGGTGAAGTGTCTGTTCATGTTTTGCACCCATTTTTATCAGGTTATTTGTCTTTTTCTTGTAGAGGTGTTGTAGTTTCCTATGTATTTTAGAAATGCCACCCTTCTCTGATGTATCATTGCATAAGATTTTTTCTCATTCTGTGAGTTCCCTTTTTACTGTTTTGGTGAAGTCTTCCAATGCACACAATTTTTTAATTTTTAATATGTCCCACTCATCTATTTTGTTGACTTTTGTTTGTGTACTTTTCAAAATGTTTGGTATTCTGCATATTCCTTGTATTAGAGCCCTCACGTTTGTCTCTATTTTTTCATTGATGACTTTCATAATTTTGGAATTCACATTTAGTTCTTTAATCAAGCTGAGTTGTTTTTTTTTGTATAGGGCCTGAAGTAGATGTCTTGTTTCAATCTTTTGCATATTACATGCCAGTTCTGCCAGCACCATCTGTTAACGAGCCTATCTCCTCTCCATGTAACACACCTAGGCACTTTGTTGAAAATCGATTGACTGCATGTGGATGGATTAATTTCTGGATTCTCTATTCTGTTCCATTGATCAGTGTATCTTTCATTATACCAGTACCAGGCTGTTTTGACAACTGTAGCCATGTAGTAGATTTTTAATCAGTGAGTGAGAGGCTTCCAAACTTCTTCTTCTTGAGCAGTGCTTTGCTTATCCTGGGTCTCCTTCCTTCCCATATAAAGTTTGTAACTGTCTTTTCCATGTCATTGAAGAATGTCACTAGAATCTGGATTGGGATTGCATTATATGTGTAAATTACTTTTGGTAGTATTGACATTTTCATGATGTTGAGTCTTCCTATCCAGGAACATGGTATGTTCTTCCACTTTTGTAAGTCTCTTTTTTTTTTTTTTTTTTTTTTGTAAATATGCTCTTGATTGTGTTGAGGGATTTCCCTTCAATTCCTACATTGTTTAGTGCTTTTATCAGGAATCAATTTTGGATTTTGTCAAATGCCTTTTTTGCATCAATCAATATGAGCATGTGGTTCTTTTCATTTTCTTATTTATATGGTGGATTATGTTGATCGTTTTTCTAATGTTGAACCATCCTTGCATCCCTTTTATAAAACCCACATGGTCATGCTGTATTATTTTTTCAATGTGGTGCTGGATTCTTTTGGCTAGGATTATGTTGAGAATTTTTGCATCTATGTTCATGAAGGATATTGGTCTGTAGTTTTTTTTCTTGGTGATGTACTTCCCTGGTTTTGGTGTGAGGGTTATGCTTACTTCATAAAAAGTATTAGGAAGCTTTCTGTCTTCTTCTATATTCTGGAATAATTTGAGTAGAATTAGTTACCGCTCTTCCCTGAATGTTTTGTAGAACTCTCCAGTTAAGACATCTGGGCCTGGACTTCTTTTGGTTGGGAGTTTTTTAATGATCTGATCTATTTCTTCTTTTGTTATGGGTCTGTTCAAGCTTTCTACTTTACTCTGTGTAAATTAGGTAGGTCATGGTTTTCTAAAAATGTATCCACCTTTTCTAAGTTTTCAAATTTGTTGGAGTACAACTCTCCTTGTACTCTGTTATTGGTTTTTTTGTTTCCATTTGTTCCAGTGTGACATCACCCTAGTGGTTTCTAATGGCAGTTATTTGTGTCTTCTTCCTCTTTTCTTTTGTTAGGTTTGCCAATGATTTGTCAATTTTATTAAACTTTTCAAAGAACCAGGTTTTGTACTGTTGATTCTTTCTATAGATTTTCTGTTTTCCATCTCATTTATTTCTGTTCTTATCTTTATTATTATTATTAATTTTTTTTTGCTGACTGTAGGTTCCTTCTGTTGGTCAGATTCTAATTGTTGGATGCTGTGTTAATGTGTTAATTTTATTTCTTCTTTTTGGATGTGTGCATTTATCACAATAGATTGTCCTCTCAGCACTGCTTTCGCAGTGTCCCAAAGATTTGGTATGTTGTGATTTCATTCTCGTTTGTTTCTAGGAACTTTATGAATTCACATTTAATTTCTTCTTTTACCAATTCACTTTTCAGCAGGGTGTTAGTCAGTTCCATGTATTTGACTTTATTTCTTTAGTCTTCTTATTGTTGATTTCTAGTTTTATAGCATTGTGGTTTGAAAATATGCTCTTTTTCTGATATTTTATTATTAATCACCTGGGCCTCTTTTTGCAGGTTTTGAATTGTTTCCAGTGCTGTATCAATCTTGTTTGATTGCTCTTTCCTGACTTCTTCCTTGTTTTACTCCACCCTTTTTCCAAGCATTTGAATTTGTTATCCTATCATTCTTCTGAATTCTTTCTCAGGCAAATCCAAAACCTGCTCTTCCTCTTCTGGGAAGCCTTTGACTGTCTCAAGCTCATTTGTCTTCGTTACTCTTTTCTGCTGTGGGACATGTTTTGTTTGTGATTTCTAGCAGTTACGTGCATTTTTAAATGCTTAAATGCATGTTTGTTATTGTATTATTAAGCTTACTTGGTGTCTTCAGGTAGATATGATGAGGAGATAGGCTTTCCTTGTTGTGTGTAATGCTTAGCAGCTGTTATTAGCTCTTGTCTTAATGGTGGAATATTATGGGGTATGCTTGTAGCTTTGGTATATGGCCATGATTGCTGTCTCTTCTTGTGTAATGTAGGGAGAAAATGCTCCTACCTCCAGGAAAAATGTGTATTCAAAAGGACCAAAATAAGAAGCAATATAAAAGCAGAGACAAAAGTCACCACTTTAAAACAAAAATAAAACTGTGGCCGACTGTCCAGTCACCTTGCTACATAGGCAGGGTACGTGCACCATGGAAGTCTCAAACAGTGGGTAGGGATGTCTGCTCACTCAGGCCCCTCCTCAGGTCACCATCGTAGACGTGTGCAGATAGATATTGAGAAGTTAATGGGGGATAAGATATTGAGAAGTTAATGGGGGATAAGATTGTCTACTGTTTTTGTCTCTGAAGGTCAGTTATGTATCTGCGTGTGCACAGTTTATTTCTTGAGATTGTTGAATCCTTTTATGTTGGGGTTTTACAGATCGCTCATATGGTTTGTCTGTCAGGACTGATGGACCTACTCTTTTCTTACTAGATAGGCTGGAGTAAATGGTCCTGCACAGGTTAATTTTAGTGCTGTGACCCTGTGCCAAGCTCTTTCTCTCTGTGCCATGGGAAAACTGTGGGCTCAGTGCTGGAATTTTTTTTTTTTTTGGAGGGGGGTGGTGCACCCGCAACATGGTAGAGGAGGGAAAAATGTGTAGAATTCCCTGCACCTCTTTTGCAGATGTCACTGTACTGCTTGTAGTACTGGTTCCTTCCAGGCGGGGTGGTTGCAGAGGGAGTCCCATCTCTAGCAATTCCTAACTCGCAGTGTTTTCCTTTATATCATGATTTTTCATGTGTGAGGGAAACTGATGCCCTGCACCTTATGCTAGATCCAGAGCTCTGGTGTTGTATGTGAGCACAGTTTCTTTGGGTTTTCAATCCTTCCCCCACAGAGCCTTTCCTACCTGGCTCTGTCTCTGTCTCTGCTGCCACCCAAACTGAAACTCCTACAGTAGAACTTTGAGTCACCCCAAAAGATGTCCCTAGGGACTGAGTGACAGGTCAGGCACCCCTTGTTAGTGTAGGACTTGGACAAGATGCTGCTGTCTCTAGGTTAATCCCTGAGGCTTTGTTGGGTCACTGGTTGTTTGGCTGTGTTCCCTGAGATTGTTTTCATGTTTGGAGTATCTCGATCTAGAATATAAATCTTTAAGAAGAAGACAACCTTATCTTTCTATTTTGGAGTAATTAGTAGGCTTAAACTGCTAGCATCTCAGTAATTAACCCACAGAGTCACAGGCCTCCTTAGATTAAAATGTTAATGCACTGATTGGTACATAGAAAATCCTTAATGAATCAATATCATTTTATGAATTATTTGAAAATTTACGACTTTGACTTGCTTTTCAACTCTTCCTCTAAATTATAAATTCAAATTTATTAGAAAATATTTGGCCATATTCTAACAAATATCTTTTCTATATACAATGCCATTTTTAAAAATGAATGTTAGTTTGTAAAACCCAAACTGAAGCATACTCAAGCATTCACAACTATAATTATCATAAAAACAAAATAATTAGTTGCATGATTAATTTTGTTTCCTAATATATTTCAATGATATAAATATCCCTTTTTCTCCTATGTGTAATTGTAACTTAGTAGTAGTGCATGTCGAATAAATGCTGTTTTTCTAAAGCATAGAGATGATTTCTAGACTTACAGTTTACCTTCACTCTCCCTTTTTTGCAAAGGTTCCCTTTCCATCACACAGAAGTTGCTGCTTTTGTTGACCTTGTCTACTTATCTTAGATGCTATTTTAACTAGATTGTGTGTGTGCCTATGCTGTGTATTTCAATATATATACAAGAACTATTTGAATTGCTTATAGATTAATCTCTGTTTTATAACTTCAATTCTTGACAGCTCACTTCTGAATTAGTTATTGTCATTTTGCTTGACCTTTTCAATCTTAGCAGTGTCCTACTTATAAATACACCTATAAGAATTAAACACAAAAGTCAGAATGTGGGCTTACCACAAGCTTAAGTACAGATAGAAAGACTGTAGTAATTTTGCACTTTGAAATAAGTATACCAAGGTCATTTTATCTCTAACCTTGAGTTATTTTGTTTCATTTTTCAAGATGCCAGGAACTAATAAGCCCTGTTCAGCATAAAAATAATAAGAAAGTAATCAAAATATTATGACTAGTAATTGAGAACACCAATATTTCAGCATAAAAATAACATGATCATAAATTTTAAGATAATAAAATGATCAGATATATAGATAACATTTAAATATTTTAGACAACTTTAAATATTAGTCTATGATGTTATCATTAATATTATATTATTTTTTAAATGAATAAAGAACACTCTTTGTTCCCTCCTTAAACTTCTCTGCTTCATTAAGCTCACAATATGATACCAGAACATGTTCTTCTGTCTCAACTTCTTTTCCATACCAATGCCATCATTATTAAGAAGTTCCTTATTGTCACAAATGGTTAAACACACAGCTAGTAACTGAAAGGTTTGATGTTCAAGTTCACACAGAAGTGTCTAAAAAAAAAAGACCTGCCAAGGTACGTCTGAAAAATCTGTCACTGAAAATTCTATGTATCTCAGTTCTACTCTGATACATATGGTATCACCATGAGTCAGAAATGGCTTTCTAAAATTTACTTTTTAGTCAATAAACACTTTGGCTCCTTCATATTCTGTGTTCATATCTACTCCTGCGGTCATTCTAGATAATTTGAATAACATCAGGAAAATCCATCCTTCATCCTCATCTCTCTAATCTTTGACTTCTTTACTCCCATTATTATTTATCTTACTTAATTTAAGCCATTTACCTTTAGACAACATTTATCATTACAAGAAATCTCACCACCTCTAAAACAATTCATTCAAGGTTTTCATTCTGTATTTGAAGTTCTCAAAACTGAAATTGTGCTTGCTCAAGTGTTTCCAGTAAAATGATTCTTTAATCTTATTAATATAATAATCTTATTAATCCATTGACCTCTACACACATTTTCAAACAACATGTCATTTTTTTTTCAAAATTTCCTTCCTTAGATTCCAGAATTCATCGATGTAATTATTTCTATACAATAATTTAAATTTGCCTTACCTCAATTCTTCTTTTGCTTTAACTTGAGAAACATTAGCCTGTTTGAGGTTCAGATGAGCTTTATGAAGAAATCCAGCATAGCACTGATCTATTAGTTTACTTCCCCACTCTTCACAATAATAAATTCATTAATTCTCTACCTCCATCCTGCAATCTCAACTGAGGCTTAAACTTACATTTCTTTGAAGAAAGAGATGACTTATGTTTAAACACCAATACACAAATTTTTATTATGGCACTGGGTTAGTGAACTGTGCTGCAGAGTTGGTTTGAACCACAATGTCGGAGGTTCAAGCTCACCAGCTGCTCCTTGGAAACCCTATATAAGGTTACTATGAGTTGGGACTGACTCGATGGCACTTAACAATAGCAAACAACTACATGCGACTACTGGTGTGGCGCTGTCAGATCAGCACTGGACTTCAAACCACAAGGTTGGCAGTTCAAATGCACAAACTACTCCTCAGAAATTCTATACAAGGTGACGATGGATTGACACAGACTTGACAACACCTAACGACCTATGGATCTCTTATTTATTTTCAAACAGAAGAAATACATGTGATAGTTAAGATTTTATTTCAACTTGACTAGGTCAGGGGACTTAGTGGTTTGGCAGTGAAAATGTAGGAATCACCCATGATAAGATACAATATAATGCAATCATTTCCATGATGAGATATTTTATGAACAGTCAATCAATTAAAAGAAAATTTCCTTGGAAGTAGTCAATTATCATATGCAAATTCAAACTGAAACAGAAGAAAATAAGCACAAGTCCACAAGAACCAAAATATGACCTTGAATATATCCCACCTAAATTTAGAGATTATCTGAAGAACAGATTTGATACATTAAACACTAAAGACCGAAGACCAGATAGTTGTAGGATGATACCAAGAACATCATACAGGAAGAAAGCAAAAAGTCATAGAGAAGACAAGAAAAAAGGAAACGGTCAAAATGGATATCAGAAGAGACACTGAAACTTGCTTTCCAGTGTAGAGATGCTAAAGCAAATGGAAGAAATCATGAGGCCCAACAGCTGAACAGAAAATTTCAAATATCATCTTGAGAAGATAAAGGTAAATATTACAACAAAATGTGCAAAAGTCTGGAATCAGAAAACCAAAAAGGAACAACATGTTCAGCATTTCTCAAGCTGGGGGAACTGAAGAAAAAAGTCAAGCCTCGACTTTCATTATTGAAAGATTCTCTGGGCAAATTATTGAATAATGCAGGAAGCATTAAGAGAAGATGGAAGGAATACACAGAATCACTGTACCAAAAGGAAATGGTTAATGTTCAACCATTTCAAGAGGTAGTATATGATCAAGAGCCAAAGATACTGAAGGAGGAAGTCCAAGGTGCATTGAAGGAATTGGCAAAGGACAAGGTACCAGGAATTGATGGAATAATAAAGTGAGGAGGCACAGGAGGCACTCACTTATCTATGCCAAGAAATTTGGAAGACAGCTAGTTATCTGGCCGACTGATTGGAAGAGATCCATATTTGTGCCTATTCCAAAGAGAGGTGATCCAAAGAGATCCAAAGAGATCTTCCAGAGATTCAAGCCAGATTCAGACGAGGCCATGAAATGAAGATATCATTGCTGTTGTCCAATGGATCTTGGCTGAAAGCAGAGACTATCAGAGAGTTGTTTGCCTGTGCTGTATTGACTATGCAAAGGCTTTTGATGGTGTAAATCATGACAAGCTATGGACAGCACTGAAAAGTGAAAGTATTCCGGAACACCTAATTGTGCTCATGATGAATATGTACCTAGACCAAGTAGCAGTTGTTTGAACAGAACAGGGGAACACTGAATGTTTTAAAATGTAAAAAGCTGTGTGACAGGGTTGTATTGTTTCACCATACTTATTCAACCTGTATGCTGAGCAAATAATCCTAGAAGCTGGATTCTATGAAGAAAAATGTGGTGTCAAGATTGGAGGCAGACTCATTAACAACCTGGGATATGTAGATGATACAACCTTGCTTGCTGAAAATGAAGAGGACTTAAAATGATTACTGATGAATATCAAAGAGCACAGCCTTTGGTTTGGATTACATCTCAATATAAAGAAAACAAAAATCCTCACCACCAGACCAATAATCAACATTCTTATCAATGGAGAAAAGATTGAAGTTGTTAAGGACTTCATTCTTCTTGGTTCAACTGTCAACACTCACAGAAGCAGCAGTCAAGAAATCAAATGATGTATTGCATTAGGCAAATCTGCTGCACAAGACCTTTTTAAAGTGTTGAAGAACAGAGATGTCAGCTTGAGGACTAAGGTGTGCCTGACCCAAGCCATGGTATTTTCAATAATCTCATATGCATGTGAATGCTGGACAGTCACTAAGGAAGACCGTAGAAGAATTGATGTTTTTGAGTTATGGTGTTGGAGGAGAAGATTGAAAGAGCCATAGGCTGCCAAAAGAACCAATAGATCTGTTTTGGAAGAAGTGCAGCCAGAGTACTCCTTGGAGGCCAAGATGGCCAAACTTTGTCTCTGATACTTTGGACATATTGTCAGGAGGGACCAGTCCCTGGAGAAGGGTATTGTGTTTGGTAAGGTTGAGGGTCAGAGAAAAAGAAGAAGACCCCCAATGAGATGGATTATCCAAGTGGCAGCATCGATGGACTCAAATTTGGCAACAGTGGTGAGGTTGGACCAGGATAGGGCAGTGTTTTGTTCTGCTGTGCATAAGGTCACTATGGGTCACACCAACTTGATGGCACCTAACAACAACAACAACAAGAAGTAGGTCAAAAAACCAGTAGGGAGGGAAGTCATCAAATGCAGTATCAATCCTATTCCCTCTGTATTCAGGGTAGATAGTGATGGGCAACTTAAACATTGGTTACCTAAAATCAAGGTTGATAAAGGCACAAAGTGACTGGCTTACAAGGTTTCAAGGAGTTTGTTTTCATCTTGTCTAGATGGGTTTGGTAAAAAGAGATGGGGATAAGATTCTTAGGAATCAGTAGTGAGTAATTGTTATGATGATTAATTGTGACTGTCACAATTGTAAAAGTAGAGGTTTTGTAACAAAAATGGGGGAGTAGTTAATTTTACAGTGCAGCAACAGAGAACCCAAGGACCATCAAGTAAGAAGAGCACAAGCAGAATGTGGGATCTTATCCAAAGAAGCAGAGACACCAGAGATGGAGGCAGAGATTGGGACATGGAGTGAGGGAGCAGCTGAGGACTCTAGATTCATGGAAAGAGAGGGAATGAGAGCTGGCAGGTAGGAGGTAGACTTGCAGAATGTGCCCTTTGGTAGTGTAAATTATTATATATTCAGCATTTATCTGGGCCAACTTGCTTCAGTTCTGTGTAACTTCAAAGCAGAAAAAGACAAAACACAAACGTATAAAGATCAAGCTTTGGATGATGTGCAACAAGTCCTTTTTTTCTGTGTCTTCTGTGTTGTCTCCTGGCAACAATGAATCTATGACAGGCTAACATGTGATTTTGCAAGCAAAACAAAATCTTAGTCACTCACTATTTGAGACAAACCCTTCTTGGTGCTGTTGGCCATGCTGACCTATGAAAGAAGTTGAGCACCTTCTGGCCAAGGCTAATTAGTGGAGTGGGATGCCTTTGGGCAATTATTGTTGTTGTTGTTATGTGCCATGGAGTCATAGTGACCCTGTACAGGGTTTCTGAGGCTGTAAATATTTACGGGAGCAGAAAGTCTCATCTTTCTCCCGCAGAGCAGCTGGTGGTTTTGAACTGCTGACCCTGAGGATAGCAGCCCAATTCGTAACCACTATGCTACCAGAACTACCAGAGCTCCTGGGCACTTATTGGTGGAGTTGAAAAGTTTTGTAGCACTTGAACAGAACAGAGCTGAGTTCTTTTCTAGAGATCAAAGAATCAGGAAGGAGAAGCTGAACAGGGAACATGGGAAGCAGAGCTGCCTCTGCCTCAAACTGTAGACCCATGACTTGTAGTTCTGGGGATTCTATGTATAGGGCCACAGTCCCCTGTTGTTGTTGTTGTTATGTGCCGTGGAGTTGGTTCCTACTCATAGCGACCCTGCATAGGGTTTCTGAGGCTGTAAATCTTTGCAGGAGCAGAAAGCCTCATCTTTCTTACGTGAAACAGCTGGTAGTTTCAAATTGCTGACCTTGCAGCTCACAACCTGATTTGTAACCACTATGCTACCACAGTCCCCTAAGTTTCCCTATAGTTCAAAGAGTTGCCTTATCACCAACTCAGTTTTGAAGTGTAGGGCTGATGTTAAGATGGATCCTCTGCTAAAACTAAAGGGACCAACCTGTCATGAACAAGAGACCAGAAGAATGAGGCCTGCCAGGGTCAAGGGATAGAATCACAACTTAGATGGACTCAGAATGAGGCTGCCCAAAGCCAATGGAGCAAAGTTGTCATTCCAATAAGCCTGGAGGGCAGAACTAAAGTCCAGGGTTGAGGGTCCTCTACCCAGGATCCAGACTGCCCAGCCAACACCCAGAGTCTAAAGGCAGGGTCATTACATAGTTGGTCTCAGATAACAGAGTATTGTTTTCAAGCCTTGAGAGATAATATAAATTGTTCTGCTGGATTTTTACCTGCTTGATGCTTTTTTTCTGTCCCTTTACTCCCATTTATAGTGGGAATATCTATCTTTTGCCTATTCCACCATTGTACTTGGAAACAAATACCTTGCATTATAGATTCACAAGTGAATAGAAATTTTGTTGCAGTTTGAAATTTGAACATGAAAGAATATTGGGATAATAAATGGGGTTAGTGCCCTTTTGATTATACAAGTTTTAGCTATGTGAACAGAATATTTAGGCTGACATGTAACCCACAGATTTGGGATTAATCACCTCTACAACTACTTGAACAGACAAAAGACAAAGTTACTGTATTGAGTGGTATGATTGAACCTGATTACCAGGAAATTGGATTAGCATTACATAATGAAGAAGGTCAGCAGTTGGAAACTACCAGCCGCTTCGTGGGAGAAAGATGAGGCTTTCTAATCCAGTCAAGATTTACAGCCTTGGAAACCCTGTACAGGGTCGCTATGGGTCGAAATCGACTCGACGGCACTGAACAACAACAACAATGAAGGTAAAGAAGAATATGTGTGGAATCTAAGAGATTCCTTAGCACGTCTATTAGTACTATCATGTCCTGTGATTAAACTACAGTGACCCATTTCTAACATGACTTATAATGGCCCAAACCCTTCAGGAATGAAGGTTTGGGTCACCTCATCTGGAAAAAAACCACAACTGGCTAAGGTACTTGCAAGGGCAAAGGAAATATTGATGAGTAGTGGAGGAAGGAAGTTTTAAATACAAGGTGTGGCTCAGGAGGTTATTGAGTTAGACTGCAAAGTCAGTTTGAACCAAAAGTTTGGTGTTTCAAGCTTACCAGCCACAACTCAGAAACCATTACAGGGTCGCTATGGGTAGGAATCAACTTGTTGACAGTTAGCAGCAGCAATGATCACATTGCCAAATACAGAAACAAAGACTGTAGTTATTAGAAGTACTTTTTTTTTTCCTTGTATGTGTGCATCAACTAGTTTTGCTTTGTTCATTTGTGAAATATAAGATGGAAAATGTGTTCAGTGATGTGGAGCTTTTTGAGCTATTCCTATTAAAGTGAAGGAAAGATTTTATTCTGGCCACTCCCACAATTTAAAATGAGGGACCTTCTACCAACTTTTGGTGTTATTTTGGCTGCTCACTTATGCACATTTCATATAAGAGGATCCAGGTGTCCTGGCATGGTGCTGTAGGATAAGCACTGGACTGTAACCACAAAGTTCAATTTCAAACCCACCAGCTTTCCTTGAAAACCCCATACAGGGTTGCTATGAGTTGGAACTGACTCAACTCAACAGCACTTAACAACAACAACAACAGCAAGATGAAAGAGTCAGGAGTGGAGTGCTTCGCTTAGACCAGGAGATCCTGTACTGTGAAGCTCCTAGATCTTAGGAACAACTGATATCAAGAAACATGGAGATCTTCAGGAACTATTAGGCCTACTGACACTGAGACAAGTACATTTCCTTAGAGCCAGTGCCCTGAATTTGGACTTTCAATCTACTAATCTGTGAGAGAATAAATGTCCATGTTTTAAAGGCATCCACTTGTACTTCTGGTATAGCAACATTATATAACTAAGGCAATCCTCTCACATAATCTTTAACTTCTTGGTGAGATCATCTCCATAAGTATGCACCTAGAATCAGCTTCTTCAGAATCTCTAATATGAAACTAAAATCTTTTTGGCTGACAATTTCTCTTCCAGTTGTTTTCCTAACTCTTAAATTCTCGTCAGAGAGAAACTTTGAGGAAGACAAAACACAAGTGTAAAGATCAAGCTTTGGGTGATGTGAAGCAGAGTCCTTTTTTCTGTGTCTTCTGTGTCATCTGGCAACCATGAATCTGTGACAGGTTAATATGTGATTTTGCAAGCAAAACAAAATCCACTTCTAAACTTCCTTGCACTCTTCCACTCACAACATTCTGTCTTCCATCCAGACTGCCTTCCAAGAAGCAAATTCTGAAGACCTTCAAATACTTTCAGATTGTCTAAACACAATGGGTAATTTTCAGCCTCAGATTCCTACAGCCCTCTGTAGTACTGCATTTACTTTTTAAAAATCCTTATTTTAAATATTGTATATGGTTGTCTTTCATTATTTCATACATTCTCAATTTCCCTTTTCTTTAGATGCATAGTTACAGATTTCATAACTAGATTCTGTTCTCAGTAGAAGATCTCATGTTAAATTTTGTTAAGGTTTACCTCTAAAGCCATTTTTTTTTTTAACTGACAATATCTCCCTAGATTACCTTTTCTAATCACATTAGTTTAATTAACACCATTACTCAGAAGTCTCAGTGTAATTTTTCCAATTCCAAACTAATACTCTGTCTGCCTCCTCCATCATATCTCCATCAAAATGCTTTTCATGTATCAAAAAATTAACAAAACCTCCCCAACCGCTACTTCATAACTATCTCACTGCCATGTTTCATAACTCAGTAAATGACACTGACTTCGTTACTCAGCTCAGATGGCTGAAAGTTCCTCTTTTTCTTCTGTTTGCCTACTTATACATTACAAAGTGTCATGTTTCGCCTGAAAATATATGACTATTTTAAAAGTATGTTTCTGCCTACAAGCATTCTTCCTCATTTTCACCACTTTAGTTTCTGTTACCATCTCTCTCTCTGTTGCTCTTAATAACAGCTTTTTGTGTCTAATTTGTCTTTCCCTTTTCTGGCCCTGACTCCTTAAAATTTCAAAATGTTCCTTAAAACATAGAAATCAATGTATTTATCTTATTTACTTGAGATAAGTAAATAAAGAATAAACATTTTACAACCTGAGGGGAGAACTGTTAATATCTCCAATCCTCTACACCTTCATTTGAACACTACGCCTTTTTCTAATCAGCCAGGGATGCCAGTTTAAGTTCTTTGCAACCACCAAAGTCTTTTCTGCCATAAAGTATTTTATCCTCTGTCTGGCAAAGTTTATTTCCTCTATTTGAAATATGTTTAAACTCATTTTTTACTCAACAATTTCTTTTAGTTCAGTTTTCAAATTTTAGTTGTTGTTGTTGTTGTTGTTGTTAAGTGCCATCGAGTCGGTTCCGACCCATAGCGACCCTGTACAGAGTTTCCGAGGGTGTAATAGCAGTACATTATTTACATTTCTTTTTTTGTAAACATTAAAGCAGTTTTCAACTGTTTTATATTTCTGCTTGTTTATTTATGGCACAGTAAGACAAGCGCTCGTCTACAGGTCTGTTTAAACAGCAAGGTCAGTGGCTCAAACTCACCAGCCGCTCCTCAGAAACCCTATACAGGTTCACTATGGGTCAGAACTGACTCAGCACTTAACAACAACCACATTTATTAAACTCTGAGTCCTGGTGTGGCACTCTAGGTTAATGCGCCAGACTGCAAAGTTGTTTGAATCACAAGGTCAGCAGTTCAAGTTCACCAGTCACTCCTTGGAAACCCTAAACAGGGTCGCTATGGGTCAAAATAGACTTGACGGCACTTAACAACAACAACAACAGCTTCAAATCAGAGCCATTTATTTTTATTCACTGCTGAAATTCAAGAACCTAGAAAAATGTTTGGCTTTTAGCAGATACTCAATGTTTTGAAAACAATACTTCAGTCTATGAATTGTTTTTTAAGTTGCTTCTTACATGACAGGATACTATCTTTTGTTATTGTTTTATTAATTTCTCTTTGCCACATTACTTGTGATAGCATTGTGATGAATTCCCTAAGAACTCTACTATTTATGCCAGCATTCTGTGTGAAATGAACAGTGCTCTCAAATACAACCTAATTTGTTTATCTAAAATGTTAGAACAATATCAGAATTCATTTTACAGTAAAAGCATGACACAAGTTGATTACTAAACAAGTCATATGATACTGTGAATTCCATCTATTCAGAGTTCAATTTAATCAAGCCACTTTCAACTTGTATTACTTAGTCTCTGAAGATAAAATAATATTGTAAGCATGGTTGATCAGAGAAACAAAAGGAATTCTAGAAGATTAAGCAAAAATAGTTACATAATAAATAGCAGAGTAAATGTTTCTATTTAAAACCATTACATTTCTTTCTAAAAGTAAACATTCATTTTGAATGTGGTGCTGTAGGATCAGCACTAGATGGGTAACCACCAGGTTGGCAGTTCAGACCTACCACCTGCTCCTGGGAAGCCCTATTACTATGGGTCAGAATTGACTCGATAGCACTTAAGCACTTAGCAGCAATGTATTGTATGAGTCCTGGGTGTTGTTCTGTAGGATAAGCCCTGGACCATGAGGTCAGTTTAAACAACAAGGTTGCAAGTTTAAACTCACCAGCTTCTCCTTGGAAACCCTATAAATGGGACACTACGAGTCAGAACTGACTCAACACCACTAAACAACAACAGTAATGTATTATAAGCTAGGCAATGGTGTGGTGCTGTAGGATAAGTTCAGCAGTTCAAACCCACCAGTTGCTCCTTGGAAACCCTAATACAGGGTCACTATTAGTCAGAATTGACTCCAGGGTACTTAACAGCAACAAAATGTATTATAAAGGAGCTTTGGTAGTGTAATAGATTACTATCTGGGTCGTTAACTAAAAGGTCAGCCGTTCAAATTGGCAGGAGAAAAATTAGGTTTTTCTGCTCATATAAAGATTTATTGCAGCCAGAGTGCTCCTTAGAGACCAAGATGGCCAAACTTCGTCTCTCATACTTTGGACACATTGTCAGGAGGGAATAGTCGCTGGAGAAAGATATCATGTTTGGTAAGATGGAGGGTCAGAGAAAAAGAGAAAGACCTCCAATGAGATGGATTGGCCAGGTGGCAGCATTGATGGCAACAGTAGTGAGGTTGGCCCAGGATCGGACATTGTTTCGTTCTGCTGTGCATAAGGTTGCTATGAGTCTGTGCCAACTCGATGGCACCTAACAACAAGAATAAAGATTTATAGCCTGAGAAACACTGTACAGGGTTGCTATGAGTCAGAACCAACTCCACGGCACATAACCACCACCACCATGAGTTGGAATGGACAGCGCATCAATTACCACCACCAATGTATTATTATAAATGTAAATTTATAAATGGCTTTATACTAATTTACATTAAGGTATTGAAATAAAAACTAAAGTGAAACTTGGAAGTTAAATCTAACAGTATCTTTATGATGGGAGTATGGGATCTTAGTGTGGTGTTGTAGTATAAGCATTGAACTGCTAACCACAAGTTTGTTGTTTTAAACCTCAGAAGCCATATACAGGGTCACTGTAAATTCAAACCAAGTTGACAACAGCAAGTTTATAAATAGCAAAATATCAATTCTCTCTTTTTATTTGTGATCTAAGAGCCATAGATTAAATTCATCACTTAAAATTTTATTGAATTAAAATGTAAGTATTGAATTTTGAAAAAAATATGTAATTGACCCTTTAACATTGTTGTTGTTGCTAATTGCCATCAAGTCAGTTCCCTTTTATAGCGACCCTTAGACTGTAACCACAAAGTTGGTGTTCAGACTCCAAACATTATTTGTTCTAAATAGAAGGTATCCGAAAACATGTCTGCATTTTTTTTTTTTAATATTTCTGTAAAACAAAGGATTGGATATGAGAAATCAGTCTACAGGAAGAAGCCTTATTATACCTGTCATCAGCCAACTTGCATGGTATTTGAAATAGGAACATATTTTTGGCTCATATTTTTCTATTATGTTAAGATTCCCTGTTCTAAACATGACTTGAATGTAAGAATCTAACTTTTGGCAGCCAATGAAACTTTATCAGAGATACGCATATTCTAGACGTTGCAGAACTTTTAGTAAATAAACAGATATGGATATCATCATGATGCACAAACAAGTTATTTAGTGAGTTTTAACTCTATGATTCTTTTTTCTTTTAACAATTAAATTGTAATAAAATTATTTTTTGTAAATTTAAATTGTAAAAAAATTATTTTAAAATTTGTATAAAAATATTAGAAATTAAAATTTATATATAAAAATAGTTATATTCTTTTAAAAATGACACTATCACACCCCAATAACCAATTTGCCAAAATAAGTATGACCCTATGGACATGGTATTATTATTGTGAATGGTGGAGTGATGTTGCTGTTTTTAATAAAATGTCCTCACTCATTAGAACTTATGGCCTACATTAGAACTTGGGCCCAATTGTAATGCCTGGAGTCAACCCAGCCTCTGGGATCATATTCATGAATTGAATAATGTTGGGTGGGTGGTCCTGTGTAACTGGCCAGTAACTACTGTCTGCTTTCCATTCTTTCCTTTTTGAATGCAAGGTTTTTTGTTTTTTTTTTTAATTGCCAGTTCAACATTTTTCACATGTATAATTTAAAATTATCAACCACATTAATCACATTGTGCAAGCATTACACTGAACACAAGTCTTTTATGAACTTTCTCAGCCCCTACTCCATCATTGTTTATTGGATGTACTTGGAGGATGGGCAGGTATCTTTTGTTTTAATGTATGAAACAGTCCATCTGGACTTGATGGAAAGAATTGAAAGGAAATACTGTACATTGAGTTGGACACAGACTCTGGAAGGGCCTTTGGGTTATCTCTCCTGGGGAGTGGGTGAGGATGAGTTATTTGCATGGGAAAAAATAAATCACTAATTATAAGCAACCATCCCCTTTCTTTCAGTTCATCAAAAGACAGTGGTTTGCATTTTTCTATGATGCTAAAAATTACGCTATAGGTATTTCAAGTTCCAACAGGGTCATTCAAGTTTACATAGGTTTCAGCAGTACTTCCAGACTAAGATAGACACCGAAGCTTTGTCTCACAATTTACTTCTGAAAATTAGTCAAAGGAAAAACCGTATGGATCAAAAGAAACTGTTGTGATAAAATGGCAAAGAATAGGCCAATGTTTTATTCTGTTTTACATAAGGTTGCCATGAGTTAGAATTGACTTGCTGAAAAAAAACTATTCAGAGAAAGAGAATGTTAGTCATTTGATTTGATTATTAGTTTTACAAAGAGATTATATATATCAGCCTCCATTTTAGTTGACACTTGGAAGACTATTGGGAAATTCATGTAGGACAGTCAATTCTCCATCAGTCTGACATCTGTCTATCTATCTATCTATCTATCTATCTATCTATCTATCTATCTATCTATGTATCTACATGTTTATTGTTGTTTGGTGCCATCAAGTCGGTACTGACTCATAGCGACCCTATACACAACAGAACGGAACACTGCCCAGTCCTGCATCAGACTCACAATCACTGCTATGTCTGAGCCCACTGCTGCCACTGCTGTGCCTATCCATCTTGTTGGAGAGTCTTCCTCTTTTTCTCTGATCCTCCACTTTATCAACAACAACATGTTGGAGTCTTTCTGTGGCACTGTACTAGCTCCTCGGAAACCCTGTACAGGGTTACTATGGGTCGTAACAGACTCAATGACACTTAACAGCAACAACAACAAATGCTACCAGTGTTCCTTACTGATTGAATAGGTATGGAGAAAGAAAACAAGCCTGTGACACACCTTTCCTAATTTTAAACCATTTGATGTTCCCTTATTAATTTTGAACAACTGTTTCTTGATTTATGTAGAGGTTTCTCATTAACACAATTAAGTGTAATAGAATAATCATTCCTGCAATATTGTCCATAGCTTGTCATGATCCACACAATCAAAATCCATTATATAGTCATTAGACCACAGGTAAGCATCTTTCTGGTATACTCTACTTTCAGCCAATATTCATCTGATGTCAGCAATGATATCCCTCATTTCATGTGCTCTTCTGAATCTGGCTTGAACCTCTGGATATTCTCTGTCAATGTATCATTACAGCCCTCTTTGTATTATCTTTAATGAAATTTTACTTGTATGTGATATTAATGATTATTATTGAAGAATTATCTGGGCAAACTATTGATGCAGAAAGCTTCAAAAGAAGAAGGAAGGAATATACAAAGTCACTGTACCAAAAGGAAATGGTGATATCCAACCATTTCAAGAGGTAGCATATGATCAAGAGCCAATGATACTGAAGGAGGAAGTCCAAGGTGCATTGAAGGAATTGGCAAAGAACAGGCACCAGGAATTGGTGGAATAAAAATTGAAATCTTTCAAGAAAGTGAGGAGGCACAGGAGGCACTCATTCAACTATGCCAGGAAATTTGGAAGACAACTATCTGGCTGACTGATTGGAATACATGTGTATGTGTGCCCATTCCAAAGAGAGGTGACCCAGTGGGATGTGGAAATCATCAGACATTCTCTTTGATAACCCATACGAGTAAAGTTTTCCAAAGGTATTACAGAAATGGCTGCAAGCGTATATTGAAAGAGAACTTCCAGATGTTCAAGCAAAATTCAGAATAAGATGTGGAATGAGGGATATCATTGCTGATATCCAATGGATTTTGGTCGAAAGAAGAAAATATCAGAAAGATATTTGCTTGTGCTTTATTGACTATGCAAAGGCTTTTGATTGTGTGGATCATGACAAGCTATGGACAACATTGTGAAGTATGAGTATTCCGGAACACTTAATTGTGCTCATGAGGAATCTGTATATGGACCAAGAGGCAGTTGTTTGAATAGAGCATGGGAACAATGAATGGTTTAAAATGAAGAAAGGTGAATAACAAGGTTGTATTCTTGCACGATACTTATTCAACCTGTATCCTGAGCAAATAATCTGAGCACCTGGGTTATATGAAGAAAAATGTGGCACTGGGATTGGAGGAAGACACATTAACAACCTGTGATATGCAGATGATACAACCTTGCTTGCTGAAAGTGAAAAGGATTTAAAATATTTACTGATGAAGTTAAAAAAAACAAAAAACAAAAAAAAACTCCTCACCACTGAACTAATCAACAAATTCTAATCAATGATGAAAAGATTGACGTTGTCAAGGACTTTATTCTTCTTGGATGAACTATCAACACTCCTGGAAGCAGCAGTCAAGAAATCAAGCAATGTATTGCATTAGGCAAAAAATCTGCTGCACAAAACATGTTTAAAGTGTTGAAAAGCAAAGATGTCAGCTTGAAGGCTAAGGTGCATCTGATAGAAATCATGGTATTTTCAGTAACCTCATATGTATGTGAAAGATGGACAGTGAATAACTTTGACCATAGAAGAATTGATGTATTTAAGTTATGGTGTTGAGGGAGAATATTGAAAGTGCCATGGCCTGCCAAAAGAACCAACAGATCTGTGTTGGAAGAAGTGCAGCAAGAGTGCTCGTTGGAGGCCAAGAAGGTTAAACTTTGTCTCTCATAATTCGGACATTTTGTCAGAAGGGACTAGTCGCTGCAGACAAATATCATGTTTGGTAAGGTGGAGGGTCAGAGAAAAAGAGGAAGATAGATTGGCAAAGTGGCAGCATCAATGGGCTCAAGCGTGGCAATGACTGTGAGGTTGGCCCAGGAATGGGCAGTGTTTCATTCTGTTGTGCATAGGGTCTCTATGAATCTGTACCCACTCGATGGCACCAAACAACAACAATATACATATAAATAATATATATGCATATATACATATATATATATTTACATATACTGTGAAGTGTCATTGAGTCAATTCTGACTCTTAGCAAACTTATATACTGTTTCTGATGAGTGATTGTTGAGTTTGTATCACTGACCTTGCAATTCAAACTGACCTTGATATTAACTACTTATTCTTACACACCACATCAGAAATCTCACTCTCTTTTTATATGTATGTATGTATGTATCTATCTATCTATCTACACACACACACACACACACACACATATGTGTGTGTAGATAGATAGATATTGATGAATTTTTATGTAGCTTGCACTTATTGGTAATAAAAAGGTACTCTGGTAGTATAAGAGTTATGGATCGAGCTTCAAATCTCAATGTCAGTAGTTCGAAATTACCAGCTTTTGTGTGGGAGAAAGATGAGGTTTTGCTCCCATAAAGATTTACAGCTTTAGAAACCCCATACAGGATCTCCATGAGTTGCATTCAATAACACAGTACATCAACCACCACCTTCACCACCATTTGTAATAACAGCAAGCATTATTCTAAAAGTGAAAGAAAATTCAAGTTATTAATTCATTGAAAATTATATATTCAAAACATTTTCTAAATTCTTAAACATATCTTAGTAAATATTATGAGTTGAATTGTTCTCTTCAAGACACAGGTTAAAATCCTTTATCTGTGCATAAAATTCTGTTCAGGTAAATATATTTTTCTTTATGGATGTTAATGATTAAGTCATACTAGAATAGGGTGAGTACAAATCCTAATACCTTATGAGTGACATTATATACATAAAGATGCTTATGAAAACAAAAACACCCATGGGTGAGATAGATGCCATGTGATGATGTGCCTTTATAAAGCAACTACTGGAATCTAGGAGTGACACTTAGAGCAGTTCTTCTCTTAAAGATTCTAGAAGAAACTGACACAACTAAGACTCCCATAAAGACTTCTAATCTCCAGAACTGTGAGACGATGAATTTCTGTTTCTTAAAGCCACTCATTTTGTGATATTTTGTTATGATTGCCCTAGAACACTATTTATAGTTTATAAATAATAAAATCATATTAAGTAGTGTGGCCATAGACTTATGAAAAAACATTACATACTAGGAGGTGGGAGTTGATGGCAGATTGGGGAGAAGCACAGAGAAAATCTCAGTCAACAATAACACAGAATACTGGACAAAGCAGGTTCAGGAGACCGTCCCAGAACTTTGAACTACATATAAAGGAATATTTAGAAAATTTGAAGACTTTCAGCCAGTGGAATTTATAGTGGAATTAAATAATCGTGCTTGTAGATTCTTCAGCCTCAGTAGCTCCCAGAGTGGTCATCTTAGGCGAGATGGAACAAGGGAAGGATCCGAGCCACCACGGATGCCTAACTCCTGAAAGATCCTCAGAGATAAAGTTGTGGACATTCTTTTCTTTTTTTTTTTTTTTTAATCTGTTCATTGGTCTCTTCTTGTCTGTGCACCTGCATTCTGGTGACTAGAGGGGTGCATGACAGAGTAGATATGGCAGTGCAAAATGGCCACAGTTGGCTCTGAACTGTTTAACACTGGGAATAAGGCCTAAATGAGGTTGTGAAACAGAAGAGGGACAGACTAAGACAGGAAACAGGCTGAAAATTAAATCCTGAGTTACTTCATAATGACCAACAGTGGCATCTTGAAATTTTCCTGGCAGCCTTGAAGGCAAGAAGCTAAGAAAGGGACATTAAAGTCATACTTTTATTTGGATACAGAATTTTTTTTTTTCCAGCTTCTCTCTCTTCTGTGATTTTAGACTAGAGTATCCAATCTGTCTTTTTTGCTATTGCTGTTTTGTTTTTTTAGTCACTTACTTACCTTTAGGGGGCTCTTTCTCTTCCTACATTATCCAAGAAGAGACAGTAACTATGGCCATACAATCAAGCTACAATCATACCCTATAAAATCCCACCATCCAGGCAAGAACCAATACCAGCTGCTATACACCAGGTAGGCAGCCAATACCCGTGACAGTTACTCTGAGTTGAGTAATAAGAAGAGTGAGAAGGGAAGCCCATCTCCTGATTGCATCTACCTGGAGGCAATCAGAAAGCATAACAAATTATCATCATACATTCATCTAAGTATTAAGGTCACAACCAACTACTAAATATGCCACAGAAACAGACAACCATCTCTGGGCATGTCTAGAAACAAGATAAAGTGACTGAGACAAATGAGCTAGAGGGAGACCTAGACTTCATATTGGAAGGAGGGTAGGCTTTGGAAATGCCTGAGAAGGAATTCAGAAAAATGATAATAAAATGTATCAAAACACTTTACAGAGAAGTTGAAAAAAATAAGGAAGACGTCAAGAAAGTGCTACAGGAACAATCAAATAAGATACAGCATTGGAAAAAATTCAAAACCTACAAAAAGACGTCCAAACAATTAATAGTAGAATATCAGAAATGTACAATACACTGAAAGGGCAATGGAGCAGAATTGAAGAGGTGAAAGCCAGAACTAGTGAGCTGGATACAAATGTCTCAATATTACTAAGATAGAATAGCAAACAGAAAAAAGGTTAAAAAAATTCTGAAGAAGGTCTAAGATTCATGTTGGACAATATGAATAGGAATAACATATGAATTATTGGCATTCCAGAACAGGAAGAATCACACAAGTCCACAGAGGAGATAGTTGAAGAGCTTCTGGAAGAGGAGATGATAGAAATAAAGGAAACCATAACTTTGTGGAGGTAAATAGTTTTAGTCTAGGCATTCCCAATGTTCCATGTTTGCCTTTATTTGTTTGCTTTGCTTTTAACTGTTAATTCCAGGATTTTTTTTAAAGGGGTATGGCTAATAATATAATTCATTATTCTTATAGGACTGACTTACTTAAATTAGTGTGGCTTATTTAAAATGAGGAAAGTCTGTGTTTTCTTGAGATGTACAAAATATTCAAAATAAGTTTTCAAATCTATTTTTAGAATTACAAAGACTATCTCCGTTTTAACCTATTATAAAAACAGCTCAATCAACTTGTGTGTAGACAAGCCTCCCATTGGCCTTAAATGTGATACTTAAATATCACGAGGGCTAATCTTAAAAAAAAAAAAGTTGCTTCTTTATTCCACAGGTTTCCCTAGCTAGAAATGACTCAGCTTCACTAAATTATAAGGTAGTCTTTCAATTATGGGCACCATTAAATGTTAGAAAACTATTGTATATTACCCTTACTAATTATGAACCCTGCAATGAAATGTTGTATCTAAAAAGAAAATCTTTTGGAATTCATGATGGCAAATCAGATCAATTTTGTTTAATGTGGCAGTGGTCAAAGTACATGTCTGGTTTTCAAACCAAGAAATTGATTTATAGCATATAATACAATGTTGCTTTCAATATTTTGGAAATAGTGTTTTAATTTTGTTCAAATTAAAACTTTGTTTGAACTTAGCAAAAATGAGCTTGTCCTTTTTGCGATCAAGTTACTCTAGAAGTACAAGGCAAGTTAATAAGAGGTGGCTGTGTGCCATGGAGTTGGTTCTGATTCTAGCGATCCTGTACAGGGTTCCCAAAGCTTTAAATCTTTATGGAAGCAGAACGCCTCATCTTTCTCCCATGGAACAGCTGGCAGTTTCGAACTGCTGGCCTTGTGGTTCACAGCCCAATTCATAACCACTACGCTACCAGAGCTCCTTAAATTAAGACACAGGCAAGGTTTTATAAGATAATATGTGACACAGACCATATGCTAGGATTTGTTGTTGATATTTAGCAACCCTGTATGGGTTTCCAAAGAGTGACTGGTGAATTTGAACCACCAACCTTGCCGCTCAAATTGACTTTGCAGTCCAGTGTATTGTCCCACAGCGCTACAGCAGGATTTCACACGTTAGAACACTCAATTTAAATCAGAAGTTCATGGCTGTTGTTAAATGTCATCAGCTCATTCAACTTACAGTGATCCTATATAGGATTTCCAAAGCACAGCTGATGAGTTTGGACTGCTCTTGAGGTTCATATCAACTTTATGGTAGACTGCTTATCTGACAGTGTCACACAAGGACTCCACCAGGAGTTTCAATTAGGGTAATTTAGATCTGAGTAAAGAAAACAAAAATCATTTGCTCTGGATCAATAAACAAAATTCTTATCAATGGAGAAAAGATTGAAGTTGTCAAGGACTTCAGTCTTCTTGGATTAACTATCAACATTCATGGAAGCAGCAGTCAAGAAATCAAACGATGTATTGGATTAGGCAAATCTGCTGCACAAGACCTTTATAAAGTGTTGAAGAGCAAAGATGTCAACTTGAGGACTAAGGTGCACCTGACCCAAGCCATAGTATTTTCAATAACCTCATATGAATGCAAACACTGGGCAGTGAATAAGGAAGACCATAGAAGAATTGATGTATTTGAGTTATGGTGTTGGAGGAGAATATTTAAAGTGTCACAGGCTGTCAAAAGAACCCACAGATCTGTGTTTGAAGAAGTGCAGCCAGAGTGCTCCTTGGAGGCCAGGATGATCAAACTTCATCTCTCATACTTTGGACATACTGTCAGCAAGGACAAGTCTCTGGAGAAGGATATCATGTTTAGTAAGGTGGAGGGTCAGAGAAAAAGAGGAAGAGCCCCAGTGAGATGGATTGTCAAAGCTGCAGCATCAATGGGCTCAAGCGTGGCAAAAATAGTTAGGTTGGCCCAAGATCAAGCAGTGCTTCGTTCTGCTGTGCATAAGGTTGCTATGAGTCGGTACTGACTCGATGGCACCTAATAACAACAACAAGGGTGTTGAATCCTACACTAGTTCCTTTAAAACTAATAGGCTGATTAAATCAGATCGCATTTGGGGATGATTGCATCAATGCATAACTGTAAAATTGTATTGGTTCATAACTACCAACTACTAAGAATCATGGTAAGCCAAGTTGATACAATTTTGGGGGGACACAATTCAATCCATGACACCGGCAAGGATTACATTCCCTTCTGAAGTAGTGTGGTGGTGATGGTTTTTGCCGTGGAGTCGGAACCAATCCACAGCGACCCTGTTCAAGGTTTCCGAGGCTGTAAATCTTGATGGGAGCAGAAAGCTTCATCTTTCTCCAGTGGAACAGCTGGTAGTTTTGAATTGCTGTCCTTAAGGTTCACAGCCCAATTCGTAACCACTATGCTACCAGAGCTCCTCCTGAAGTAGTGTAATTCCTATCAAATCATACTAATTCACACCTCAGCAAATAAATTAATTTGCCATTAACACTAAATGGCAAAGCTAGCACCTATATAATTGACAGAAATAAATTACAATTGTTTATTGAACAATCATTATGCAATGTAATGCACTATACATGGTAAAAACCTTCAGAGAGGTACACAGCTTGACTCTTCATCTCAATTAGTTTCAGTCCTACAGCTTATGAGTACAACAACATATACATATGACCCCTGATTAATAAATTTGTCATAAGACCAATAGTAGAAATGCTAAAAGGTTTTGCTAGGCTCTGAGATTTGAAACATAAGTCTATTTCTTATTCATCTTTTTGTCCTTCAAAACATATATTCCACTGTTTTGAAAACATTAAAAATGTGTTGCTTCTTTTATATTATTATTGAGCAGTATTTAGAATGAGTTCAAAAGTAAAAGATATATTGTCATATGCATGTAATAAAAATGTAAAGAATGAGATATATATTTACTTTCATGAATACCTAGTTCAATAGGTTTATAATTTAGGGAGGGAGAATAGAGCCACCACTGAAATTCTGATGGAAGCTATGAACACTTTTGCCTAAAAAATATGCTTTCACACATTCAAAAACAGTTTTTGCATGAAAATGTAGAGAGCTTTCAGATGCTCTTTATTCCCTCCATGGACACACATAGATGTCCTTGGTTCCTAGATAAAGAAAGTCTGATCTTCAATGTGTAGTCTTTTAGCTTTGTATGCTATGTAGACAAGGGGGTCCAAAAAAATGCATGGAAAAATGGAACTAAAAGATAATAGAAGTTTCCCATGAGCATTTGAAGCCTACTTACATATGCTTGTGTAGCACTGTAGGATAAGAACTCAACCATAAGGTTGGTTTGAACTACAAGGTTGGTTCAAAGGGAATATAAATTATATTGATTTGTTCATTTTATAATGAACCTTATTGAGGTACACTTGCCTATATACCTGTTGTTGTTGTTGTTGTCAGGTGCCATCGAGTCGGAACCGACTCATAGCGACTCCATGCACAGCAGAACGAAACAATGTTCGATCCTGGGCCAACCTCACCACCGCTGCCACCCCCGAGTCCATCAATGATGCCACCTGGCCGATCCATCTCGTTGGAGGTCTTCCTCTTTTTCTCTGACCCTCCACCCTACCCAGCATGACATCCTTCTCCAACGATTGTTTCCTCCGGACTACATGTCCAAAGTAGGAGAGACGAAGCTTAGCCATCCTGGCCTCCAAGGAGCACTCTGGCTGCACTTCTTCCAAAACAGATCTATTGGTTCTTTTGGCAGTCCATGGCACCCTCAGTATTCTCCTCCAACACCACAACTCAAAGGCATCAATTCTTCTATGATCCTCTTTATTCACTGTCCAGCTTTCGCATCCATATGAGGCTATTGAAAACACAATGGCCTGGGTCAGGCGCACCCTAGTCCTCAAGCTGACATCTCTGCTCTTCAATACTTTAAAAAGTTCCTGTGCAGCAGATTTGCCCAGTGCAATACGTCGTCTGATCTCTTGACTGCTACTTCCGCGAGTGTTGATAGTTGATCCAAGAAGAATGAAGTCCTTGACAACTTCAATCCTTTCTCCATTGATAAGAATGTTGTTTATTGGTCCAGTGGTGAGGATTTTTGTTTTCTTGACATTGAGATGCAATCCATATCGAAGGCTGTGCTCTTTAATCTTCATAAGTAAATATTTCAAGTCCTCTTCACTTTCAGCGATCAAGGTTGTATCATCTGCATATCGCAGGTTGTTAATGAGTCTTCCTCCAATCCTGATGCCACGTTTTTCCTCATAGAACCCAGCTTCTCGTATTATTTGCTCAGCATACAGGTTGAACAAGTATGGTGAAAGAATACAACCCTGTCTCACACCTTTCCCAATTTTAAAACTTTCAGTGTTCCCATGTTCTGTTCGAACAACTGCTTTTTGGGCCAGGTACACATTTCTCAGAAGTACAATTAAGTGTTCTGGAATACTCATACTTCTCAATGTTGTCCATAGCTTGTCATGATCCACACAATCAAAAGCCTTTGCGTAGTCAATAAAGCACAGGTAAACATCCTTCTGATATTCTCTGCTTTCAGCCAAGATCCATCGGACATCAGCAATGATATCTCTCGTTCCACGGCCTCTTCTGAATCCAGCTTGAACCTCTGGAAGTTCTCTGTCAATGTATGACTGTAGCCGTTTCTGTATTACCTTGAGCAAAACTTTGCTTGCTTGAGATATCAAAGAGATTGTCCGATGATTTCCACATTCCGTTGGGTCACCTCTCTTTGGAATGGGCACAAACATTGATCTCTTCCAATCAGTCGGCCAGACAGTTGTCTTCCAAATTTCAAAATAAATATATATTAGTAAAGTTCATTTTAAAAGGGGGGAGGGGAATCAAACAAATTTAGTAGCTCTTTTGTTGCTGTTGCTGTGTCATCTAGTTGGTTCTGACTTATAACAATCCTGTATAGGATTTCTGAGGAGTGCCTGGTGGGTTTGAACCACCAACCTTGCATTCAATCTGCTTTACAGTCCAGTGCTTATCCTACAACACCATACCAGGACGACATTATGACTCCACAGAAGTGCAGCAGAGAGCCTACTCTCATAAAATCATTATTTTGAGTGTGGTGTGGGATATCATGGACAACTTTTAATTTGCATTAAAGGATACTTGGTGGTTAGATTAAAGATATCCAGAGGGCTAAGGTGAGCCTGATCCAAACCATGGTATTTTCAATCATCTCATATGCATGTGGAAGTTAACAATGAATAAAGCAGATCTTATAAGAATCCATGCATTTGAATTTTGTTGGTGGTGAAGATTATTGAAACATATACTGGAGTCCTGGTGTGACTCTCTGGGTTAATGTGTCAGACTGCAAAGCCATTTGAACTGTAAGGTTGGTGGTTCAAGCTCACCAGCTGCTCCGCAGAAACTCTTACAGGGTCATTTTGGGTTGGAATCAACTCAACAGCACTTTAAAACAACAACAACCCTGGGCTGCCAGAGAAAAACCCAAACAAACAAAAAAGTAAATCTGTCTTGGAAAAAGTACAAGCAGATGCTCCTTAGAGGTGAAGATACGAGACTTAGTCACTAGAATTTTAACAAACAATTAGATGGGATGACATGACGGCAGCAATGGGCTCAAACATAACCGGAAATTGTGTGGATGGCACAGAAAGGCAGTGCTTCCTTCTGATGTGCATAGGGTCTCTATGTATCAGAAATGACTAACAACAGCAAAGAGAACACTGGTATTGAACTGGGTGATAAAGACAATTATATAATCTTCATTATATAATCTATAACCATAGCTACATAAGAGAAAGCGGTATACCACAGATCTAAAATATTCTCCATTTTCTTTTCCCAGATAATCCTTCATAATATATTTTTCATGAGGAGACAACATTCTATCAAAAACATGAAAATTATTGTGACTTCAATGTTAGGTGGCCACCCAGATTAATGTATTTAGCAAATCCCTAATTTTTTAAATGACATTAGTTTTTACCATGCATAGTTTTGATGAGGTTTCTTTCAAAAATAAAACCCTGGAGGTTCATCTACCCTGGGGAAACTGATGTGAAGGCCTACCCATCTTTACTTAAAATGAATATATGCCATCTATCAGCCGACACCTTCTTTTCCAAATATGCTGTGACATACTGTAGTTCAAATATCAGACATATGGGAATATAGCTCTTGTGTTGTTCGTGGTATGTGTGTATGCTAGGACAGTGCCAGGAAGAGAGTGAGTAATGACACTGCAAATTGAAGTCATCTGTTTATTTTCCACATGTCGACTCAGAGCAAGCAGCTGCAAAGGAATTTTTCCCATGTTGCTTTGCCAATGACCTTGACCCTGAGAGTACCATCCTTCAAAGAGAAATGCAGAATCTCTTGAGAGAGAAACTATCAATAATTTATCTATGTTCTAGCCCTCTATAAATAATAATATATTTTTTGTAGTCTGATATGAATATCTTACTTCACATTTCTTTGTTATAGTATTTTCTACTTTGATCAAGAGATTAGTTAGAAAAAACATTAGTTCACTATTATATAGATCAATCCACTAGCAAATTAATCAAAGGAACATATGAATACATATCTTCTAATTAAAATGAAAAATAGTACTTATGTTTAATGAATTCTTGAGAAATAAAACATCTTGTTATTTTCTGGTGTTGGCTGCTATTGAGTTGATTCCGATTCAGTGATCCCATATAACAAAGCAGAATTACAAATAGTTTCCTAGACTGTAATCTTTGCAGCTGCAGACTGTCAGATATTTTCTCTATGGTTCCCTGGATAGATTTGAATCACCAACCTTTTGAAGAGAAGCTGAGCTCTTAATTTGCACCATCAGGGCTCCTTTGCTATTCTCATGTTGTTGTTGCTAGGTGTTATACAATATGTTCTGACTCATAGCAACCCTATATACAGTAGAATGAAACATTGCCCAGTCCTGTGCCATCTTCACAATTGTTATGTTTGAGCCCATTACTGTTGCCACTGTGTCATTCTGTCTCCTTGGAGATCTTTCTATTTTCTGATGACCCTCTACTTTACCAAGTATGATTCTCTAGGGACGAGTCCTTCTTGCTAATATGTCCAAAGTATGAGAAATGAAGTCTAGCCATCCTGGATTCTAAGGAACATTCTGTCTGTACTTCCCCCAAGATAGATTTGTTTGTTCTCCAACACCATAATTCAAACGAACAGATTCTTAAAAGAATAAGGTCTTCCTTATTCATTGTACAACATTTTTTTTTTTGAAACTTTTTATTGTGAATTGAGTGAATGTTTACAGAGCAGATCATCAGTTTTACATTCAACAAATCATCTACTTTGTTCCACCTCAATGATAGCAATCCCATCCATGTAACAATAGTTATTCCACTTCCTCTCTGTGGTTCTTATTTCTCTTCCACCCTCCTTCCCAACCCTTCTGAACTTTTTCCTTAGGTAAATGTTGCTTTTTTATCTTGAATGGTCAACCATTCCATGATTAGCATACCTTTTTAGTGCTGTTGTGAACTGTATATACCAATCTAATGCTTGGCTGAAAATTGGGCCACAAGTGAGTTCCTTTGCAGTTGTTTTTCAACTTTAACATGCATATTCAATGATTGAAAATATCATGGCTTGGTTCAGTAGAAGCTTAGTCCTCAAACTGATATCTTTGCTCTTTAACACTTCAAAGAGGTATTTTGCAGCAGTTTTGCCTAATGCAACAGGTCTTTTGATTTCTTGACTGCTGTTTTCTTGTGTACTGATCGCAGCTTCAAGTAAAATGAAGTCATTGACAACCGAAATCTTTCTTTCATTTACCATGATGCTATTTATTGCTACAATGGTAAAAATTTTTGTTTTTTTTTAACACTAAGATGCAATCCATGCTGAAAGCTCTTGTCTTTGATCTTCATCAATAAGTATTTTAAGTCCTTTTCACTATCAGGGAGATGTAGGACTTGTATCATCTGTATATCACAGATTGTTAATGAGTGTCTCTACAAATTTGATGCCACATTCTTCTTCATATAAACCAGCTTCTCAGATGATTTGCTCAATATGCAGCTTGAATAAGTATGGTGAAATGATACAACATGAACAGACACCTGTCCTGATTTTTAATCATTCAGTATTCCTTTGTTTAATTCTAATGACTGACTCTTGGTCTATGAGCAGGTTCCTTGTGTGCTATTAAGTGTTCTAGTATACTCATTCTCCGAAATGCTATCCATAGTTTGTCATGATTCACAAAATTGAAACTCTTTGCAAAGTCAATAAAGCACAAGTTAATGTCTTTCTGTGGATCTCCGCTTTCAGCTAAGATCCATCTGACATATACCTTGTTCTACCTCTTGAATCTGACTTCAATTTATTTCATTATAATAGTTAACTTTGTTTTCTCAAACAGTCCTCTGAAATTTTTTGTTCATCTCTTTTACTTCCTCACTTCTTCCATTTTTTAAAATTGCTCTACGATCCAGAGCAAGTTTTAGAGGTCTTTCTGCCATACAGTTTGGTCTTTTCTTTGTTTCCTATCTTTTTAATGAACTTTGGTTTTCTTCCTGTAGGATACTCTTGATTCCACAACTCTTATGTCTAATGCATCAAATCCATTCTTGGGAATGATATCTAAACTCAGTTGGGATATATTCAAAGTAATAATTTAGCTTTCTTGCTTTAATTTTCTTCTGCTTCAGGTTGAACTTGCATATGAGCAATTGATGTTTTGTTCCATAGTCTGCTCATGGCCTTGTTTTGACTGATGAAATGGAACTTTTTCACCATCTCTTTCCACAGATATAGTCAATCTGATTTCTGTGTATTCCATCTGATGAAGTCTGTGTGTATAATTGTCTTTAATGTTGTTTAAGAAGTGTTATTTACAATGAATAAGTCATTGGTCTTTCAAAATTCTATCATACAATCTCCAGCATCATTTCTATCACCAAAGTCCTATCTTGAAACTACCATTCCAATCAGCAGTAATTATCAATGAATTTTGATTGCATGTTTGATAAATTTCAGACTGAAGAAGTTTTCAGAATTCTACAGTTCATCATCACTTGCTTTAGTGGTTGGTACATAATATTTGAATAATAGTGGTTTAAACTGGTCTTTCTTGTAGGCATATTGATATTATCCTATCAGACAGCATTTTATTTCAAGATGTTGTTGTTGTTGTTGTTGTTAGGTGCCATCAAGTCAGTACCGACTCATAGCGACCTTATTAACAGCAGAATGAAACACTGTCCGATCCTGGGCCAACCTAACCACTGTTGCCTTGCTTGAGTCCATCAATGCTACCACTTAGTCAATCCATCTCGTTGGGGGTCTTCCTCTTTTTCTCTGACCCTCCACCTTAACAAACATGATATCCTTCTCCAGTGACTGGTCCTTCCCAACAATATGTTCGAAGTATGAGAGACAAAGTTTGGTCATCTTGGCCTCCAAGGAGCACTCTGGCTGCCCTTCTTCCAGGACAGATCTATTGGTTCTTTTGGCAGCCCATGCACTTTCAATATTCTCCTCCAACACCATAACTCAAAAGCATCAATTCCTCTATTTACTGTCCAGCGTTCACATGCATATGAGGTTATTGAAAATACCATGGCACCTTAGTCGTCAAACTGGCATCTTTGTTCTTCAACACTTTAAAAAGGTCTTGTGCAGCAGATTTGCTTAAAGCAATATGTTCTTCCTCTTTGCTCCCAACCTTTGCATTCCAATCACCAGTAATGATCAATACATCTTGATTTCATGTTTGATCAATTTCAGATTGAAGAGTTGGTAGAATTCTTCTATTTTATCCTCACTGGCTTTAGTGGTTGGTGTGTAAATTTGAATAATAGTGGTACAAACTAGTCTTCCCAATGGGCGCATAGATATTATCCTATGACAGACAGCGTTGTAACTCATGATTGATCTGAATATGTTCTTTTTGGCAATGAATGCAACACCATTCCTCTTCAATTTGTCATTTCTGGGCATAGTAAACCATGCAGTTGTCAGATTCAAAATGGCCAACACCAGTCCATTTCAGCTCACTAATGCCTAATATATTGATGTTTATGTGTTCTATTTCATTTTTGACAACTTCCAATTTTCCCAGATTCATACTTCATACTTTCCACTTTTTCTATTTCCAATGGATGTTTACAGCTGTTTCTCTTCATTTTGAGTTGTGCCCCATCAGAAAATGAAGGTCCCATCAGCTTTTCTCCCATGGGCTTTACTCCATTCACGTCATCATGGTCAACTCTACTTTGAGGAGGCAGCTCTTCCCCAGTAGTATTTTAAGTGCCTTCCTGTTGCGGACCGTGTAAGACTGGTCAGAGGTTCGAGGCCCTATAGGCTCGAGTGTAACAAATGAGGCCACTGGCAGTTAATGGCAAATTGCTTTCATCTTAATATTCAGTTATATATATTAAATTAATACATGGAGCCTTTGAAAATCCACAGATAAATGTGATAATTTTCCTGAAGCCGAGACTAAAGGTTGCAAGGTTAAACCTTTCTCCAAAGGATTAACTAAAAATATCTTAGCTACTTCTCGGTTCTTTGTTCTATAGACAAAGAACCCATCCTCCCTAATCCCTTTTCCAGGTGCAGCCCATTCACCTAGGCGTCTCCTGCAGAATTCTCACCTTCCCCCAACTGAGTTCAGGGGCTATAGATATGTTAATTGGGCCTGAGAATCCAAGTTGCTGGCCTGGGATTCGAACCAGCGAAGTATGATGTAAAGTTACCTGAATGTCTGGAAAAGTACTGATGTTAGCTGTACCTTGCCTAAGTCCCTCCCAGCTTGGTGTGAAACTCCTCCCCTAAATAAAGCAGAGGCCCGGGCCTCCCCAGGTGTGCATTACGGGTTGGAAGGCATGCAGTAAAGATTGCAGGTCAGTGAGTTGCTGCCTGCAGAGGCCATGATGCCTGTAGTCCCAAGCCTGCCCACCAGTGATGTATCCACCCTGGCTTTGGGGTGCCTCATTGTCTCCCTTCTTCTGTTTGTCTGTGTATTCTTTCGCTATTCCTATTGCCGCTGGATCTCCCCTCCTCGTGAACCAAACACTCGTGAACAACACAATTATGTCGAGGTCAGACCCCGGCACCTTCCAATCTGAAGGGCTCATTTTCCTACACTATATCTGACAGTGTTTCTCTACTATTCATAGGTTTTCAGTGACTAAATATTCGGAAGTGGTTCATCACTCCTTCATCCTAGTCTGTCTTAGTCTGGAAGCTCATCTGAAACCTGTCCATCATGGGTGACCCTGCTTGTATTTAAATACAGGTGGCATAGCTTTCAGAATCATAGCAACTCACAAGCCACCACAGTACGACAAACTGACAGATGAGTGGTGGTATTTCAAAATAGATTTTGCAATATTCTTTTTGATGATGAATGTCATGCTTTTCCTCTTCAATTTGACATTCCTGGCAGAGTAAACCATATTATTGTCTGATTCAAAATGGCCGGAACCAATCTATTATAGTCCAATAATATTTAGGATGCCAATATTTATATACTCCATTTCATTTTTGACAATTTTCCTAGATTCGCTTTCATATTTCCATGTTCTTGTTATTAATGGATATTTACAACTATTTCTCCTCATTCTGAGTTGGACACTATTAGTATATGAAGGTCCTAACAGCTTTGTTCCATTAATGTCATTATGGTTATGTCTATTTTGAGGAAGCAGTTCTTACCCAGTCTTATTTTGAGTGCCCTTCAACTTCAGGGGTTCATCTTCTGACACTCTATCTGACAAGGTTCTACTGCAATTCGTAAGGTTTCAGCAGCTAATCAAGCGGAAGTAGTGTGCCTCTCCTTCTACCTAGTCTCTCTTAATCTGGAAGTGTCACCTTAGGTGACCCTGCTAGTATTTAAAATATTGGTAACATAGCTTCCAGTATCACAAAGACATGCAAAAACAGTATCACAATCAGACAGACAAGTGGTGGTCTTATCCTTAAGTATTTTGTAATTATTATAGCTAGGAAAAAACACATAGTCTACATTACCTGATTTTGACCTTTAAAAATATTTTTCTTGTAATGATTTCAAATAACTACTAGTTATATTTATCACAATTATGAGCACCTCACATACTTATCCAGATTTCTACCTCTATACTGGTGTGGCAATATAGAATAAACACTGGATTGCAGACCACAAGGTTGGGAGTTTAAATCCACCAGTCTTTCTTCAAACACCTTGTACAAGGTTGCCATGGGTTGGAACTGCCACCACAGAACTTAACAATAACAGCAACATACTTATACATACATTCATTAAAGCAAAATGAAGGAAAACTTTGCTTCTTCAAACTCAGAACCAGGCTAGTCCTTGTGCATCAGCTTTGGCTTCACATCTTCTTTGACTATTATTATTCCCAAATGGATCCCATTCAATCAACTTTGGAATTGTAAACAATTTAAATGAATAAATTGTTTTGTATTGATCTCAAAATTTCTTAAATTTTGAAATGGCTGAAATTGCTTTACCATTTTGGAATTTAAGTTTGCCATGTTGTTCTAGAAAAATGCTAAAATGTATGTTAAAATAATAATAGCAAGGTAACAATCCACAACAGCAACTATTTTTAACATTCACTCTAAAAACTACATAATGACCTTGGATGAGTCACTGAATGTCACTGACTTTCCTTTTTTCAAGCTCACAAATGAGGAATCTGTGATCACCTCATCCCTATGGTAATTCCTAATAAAAAACATCTATTATCCATGTTCCATGATTCACCACAATGGAGCTATAAATATGTATGTATCAGTCATAGAGAATGAAAGGAAAAAATCATGCAATCCTATTTCAGGAATCAAAGTAATTATTTTACTTGCTGTAGAAGCTCCTAGAGGGTATTGACAACATATCTGGGGGTTTTGTTTTTTGTTTTTGTTTTTTTTTCTGGATAAATACCATTGCTAGCATTGTCTCATCATTTCCCTAAATTTTGTCTTTAGACAATTTCTTTCTAGAATGTTTTGACAGTTCAACAAGTAGTATGAAGTTTCATGGCATTTGAATATATACTTGATACATGAAAAGCAGACAGTTCTATTACCCTGTAGTGTTTTTACTTGACACATGTATACCTATTTTCATATTGTGTCCTCTTAACTCTTTGAAACTGAGATTATATGATTACTGCAAAATATGAAAATATTTCTTGTTGCTAATTCTCTGGGTAATATTCAGCACCAGCTAGTTTTAAATGCTCTTGTGGCACTGTAGTATAAGCACTGGACTGCTACCTGCATGGTTGGCAGTTCAAAAACATGAGTCACTCCACAAGAGAATGGAAAGTCTTTCTGCTCCCTTAAAGAATGACAGTATCAGAAACCCTATATAGGGTCACTATGAATTAGAATTGATTCAATGGCAGTGAGTGAATGAGTGAATTGCAAATGTTGCCTGACTAAAGTGTCAAGATTACAAGTATCTACAACAAGGAGCTCTGGTAACTTAGTGGCTATGAATCAGGCTTCTAACCTCATGGTCAGCAGTTTGAAACTAACAGCTGTTGCCTGGGAGAAAGATGAGGCTTTCTGCTCCCGTAAAGATTGGCATCCTCAGAAACACTGTGCAGGCTCACTGTGAGCTGAACTGACCCCACGGTACTTAACAACAACAACAACCAGTATTCTGGCCCATCCCTGCTCATACCAATTACGTATACCTAATGGTCAGTTGTGGCACTGTGGGTTAATGCGCCAGACTGCAAAGCCATTTGAACTGCAAGGTTGGCAGTTCAAGCTCACCAACTGCTCCTTGGAAACCCTATACAGGGTCGCTATGGGTTGGAACCAACTTGATGGCACTTAACAACAACAACAATGCTCAATTTGGGAGTCCTGGTGTGGCACTGTGGGTTAATGTGCCAGACTGTAAAGCCATTTACACTGTAAGGTAGGTGGTTCAAGCTCACCAGCTGCTTTTTGGAATCCCTATACAGGGTCGCTATGGGTTAGAACAGACTTGGCAGCACTCAACAACAACAATGCTCAGTTTGCTTTCACTTTAACTGGTATTTAAAACATCTATGCACTGTCAAAAGAAAATAAAAAATCATGCGTTTATAAGACAATTGAAGATTCTACTTTGTCAGTATGACCTCTCAAATAACCAAATGAACTCAACATTTAGTATTCATTTGCAGCTATTAATTTTCTTGGAAATGCATTGTACTGTATACAGAAATACACTGAAAACATGTCAAATAGCCCAATTCAGCATCTCCCATCCTAATGGCATATTTCTACAAGTATCTCAGTCAGAGGTTGCTACCAGACCTTCTCAGAGGAGTGACTCTTTGTTTTTGCTCTCACATTGATTTAATCATCTTACAAACCCTTTTGATAATAGTTCCTTCATGGAAATTTTGTGTTGCTCTTTTATGTTTCAGTAACCTGTGCTATTTATTTGCCTTTAGTTTGTCACTAATCAGAGATGGACAATTTTTTTTAAAGAAAAGTACATAAGTGTACATTATAATTAGATACATTATGAAGTCACTAAGCAATTTCTTTGGACTATAAGAAAACAAATTTCCTGGTTAACTGTGAACTTTTTTGGCAAATATTGGAAACTGTTTAACTTAAGGAAAAAAAGCAAAATTTATGAAGAAAAAAATCTATTACTGAAATGGCTCATTTTAGAATCTGAGCAGTAATAAGTGAAAGAGAAAGGAAGTATCTCAAAATATTACAGCCATAAGCTGTCATTTGTAAATTACATTGATGAGAAATTGTTCCTACAATAAAATATTGATTTCTGTAGTCATAATGATATAAAGAACATGACATGTTAGCATATGAACATCTAGTGTCTGTTTTTAACCGCTGAAGTAGTTAAATCGATTGCATTTATTTCTAGAGGGAAAGGGACATCATCTAAGTCTTTGTTCTCATGGTCTTTGTTTCCACATAATGTTCAATTTCCTCCAGTATAGGAAAAATGAAATGAAAGCCAGCAATATGTTAAGATAATTTAAAACAACAACACACTATACACTGTAGACTATACAATTAAACAGTACATAAATTACACTGTACACTGTACATGATACAATTAAATGATACATAAATTTAAAACCAAATTTGAAACTGACATGCACACAAAAATGCTTATCAGGGGTTTCTCAGATCTTCTCATTTGCAGTGTAAATCTTAACAGGGAAAAAAAAAAAGGGGGGTCTTCACTCTCTCTTGTTTAATCTTCCTAATAATTTTAAATAACCTGATATTTGATAAACCTATTTTTTAAATGATCCCAATAATATATTTTATTTCACAAGTTAGCATCCCTTTTTACATTTATTTTAAATGTGAAAAGTCTTCTTCGTTTTGGTTTTTCAAAAATTTATCATCCCTTTGGTAGGAAATTATAAGTATACTTGAGGAAAAAATGTAATTAAAAATCTCTTTCTTTCTCCCTTCTTCATGCTTATTTGTGTTTGTGTGTAAGAGAGTGACAGAGATACAAGAGAGAGAGAAGTGAGGTATAGCTAGACACAGAGAGAAAGATTGAGAAGAAGAAAGAAAGATGCTACACTGTACTTGTAATCCTGGTGTGGTGCTGCAGGACAAAGCACTGGCCCCACGGTCAGTTTGAGCAGCAAAGTCAGACAGTTCAAACCTACCCGTCCCTCCTCAGAAACCCTACACAGGTGGCTATGAGTTGAAACCCACTCAACAGCACTTAACAACAGCAATTCTGTACTTAATAAGAGTCAGGACCAAGCAATTAGTTTAAAGATCTGTTATCTTAAGTGGGTAAGAGAATGAAGACAAGATTGGACAAACTCGAAATTAAATATTGGGCCAGTTTACTAAAGAGTTTATTTTAGGATTATCAATGCAGATATAATAGCAACTACCTCACAGGTAGAGTTTTATTGGTAAAATTAATCGTGTTAATGCACATAAAGTGTTTAGCAAAGCACTTGGCCCAGCTAAAGCCTCAATAAATATGCTTTCATTGAGACACCATTACATCCCTTTAGTAATTTATGGTCTGCAAGAGGATAGAAAAGTAAGCATAAAATACTAATAAAATGTGTCAAAAGCAAAATTAGAGTTATAACCAGGATTCTATAAACAGCAGACAGTGGAGTCTTTGCTGTGTTGAGGATACAGAGTAGCTTGCAAATGACAATATCTGAGCTGATTAATAAAGAATAGCAGTGTGTCTTTCTGCTCTGTGTCAGAATTCACAAGAAATTCAAAGATATGATGCTTTTCAATGTTTTCCACAAAGTAGAAGTGAATTTATATCTCCTTAAAGTCTGGGCACTTAACTGAAAAACACAAAATCTTTTAGAGATATCTATAAAGCAGCCCAAACTCCTGATGTGGTGCCATAGGATAAGCACTGGACTGCGAACCACAAGGTCAGCAATTCAAAACCACCAGTGGCTCCTCAGAAACCCTATACAGGGTCACTGTGAGTCGGAACCAACTCAAAAGGCACTTAATAGCAACAACAATAACACAATACAGTCCTGGTGTGGTACTGTAGGATAAACATTGGATTGCTCACCATCAATTTCTCGGAAACCCTATGCAAGGTTGCTATGAGTTGAAACTGACTCAACAGCACTTAACAATATAATTCAGTCCTAGTGGCACAGTGGTTTAATTGTTGGACTGTTAACCTCAATGATGGTGGTTCAATCCCACCAACAGCTCAATGGAACGAAGATGAGGCTATCTGCTCCCCTAAAGATTTACAAATTGGGAAAACTAGGGAGTAGTTCTACACTGTCCTATAGCAGTACTACGAATTGGATTCAACTCAGTATCAGCAAGATTGGTTTTTTATATAATGCAATAGAGTCCCTATATGGTTCAAATGGTTAAGTACTCATCTACTAAACTGAAAAGTTGGCAGTTTGAATCCACTTAATGTCACCTCAAAGGAAGGGGTTGGTGATTTACTTCCTGGAGATCACAGTCATTGAAAACCCTTTAGAGTCTGGTTCTGTTACGAAGCACATGGAGTCCCCATAAATTGGAGTAGACTACACAGCAATGGTTTTGATTTTTTTTTTTTTCAATAATGTTCTGGAGTTAAAGCTATTTGCTTTGATCCCAGTTTCTGTTATGTAGTAATGACTGGTCAATTACATACCCACTAGCAACCTCAATGTCCTCATCAAGGAGAAAAGAATCATAGGAACACATACTAGGATAATAAGAATTTATAAATTAGTGCCTATGGAGTACTTAGCACAGTGACTATCCTATAGTTAAGTACTCAATGCACATTTATGTCTTTACAGTTTGATATTTAGTATTAAATTTTTAAATTCTATTCCCATAAGGTCAGGAGCTCTGGTAGCGTAGTGGTTGCGAATCAGGCTGCTAATCTCATGATCAGCAGTTCTAAACCACCAGCTGTTACGTTGGAGAAAGATGAGGCTTTCTGTTCCCGTAAAGATTTACAGTCTCGTAAACCCTGCACAGGGTCACTATGAGTCAGAACCAACTCCATGGCACATAACAACCATTCCCATAAGATAAGAATGAGAAGTGATGTTTGTAATTACTTAACAATGAGAAGCATTGAGCTTCAAGAAGCTATGCTATTTTATGTTTCCTAAAAAGACAGAATATGTATCCATTCTTTTATTTAATACAGATTTAGTGTTATATTCTTTAGAATATGAGCTAAATACTGAAGATGCAAAGAAGATAAAAAAGGTGAACTTATAGCCCAGTGGGGGGAGCAGGCATTAATCAATTAATCATGCCAATAAATGCATAATTGCAAACTGAGATAAATGTTCAAGGTAATCACATTAATGAATATGCAAATGTTCTTTAGGGAAGTTGAAGGGATGAAATAAAGAAATCTGATTTAGATGAGGGAGAATGTTAATCAGGGAGATATGAACATAAGAACCATAGGATGCATAACAGTTCATAGTCACAAAGGCTGCTTAGAGCAGTACCAACAAAGGGAAAGAGTTTGTAGAAGCCTGTTTCAGGGGAGAAAAAGCAAAGTGCCTTTACAGAATAAAAGGGTAGGCTAGTTGGAGCTGGAAAAGTGGCAGGGATAGGAACATGCCATAGAGATGAGGAAGTGGCAGTGTGTAGCCATGACAAGTTTGTATGTCATTGTGAATCAGAATCTCCTAAGAGCAATAGAACAAAGCTGCTAAGTGGTAGTGACGATTTTTTATTTATGAAATACTTGTAGTAAAATGATGAAAGTGAGGCCACAGATAATGAGGAGAGACCTCAAATAGATTATGTTGCTGCAGACCTTCTAATAAGCAAGGATTGTGTGTGCAAGACAGAATTAGATGTAAAATCAAATGGAGAGAGGACTGGTACTAAAGATGTGGGAGTAACCAACACATAGGAAGCCTGCGTAAACATTATTGTGGTGATAGGTTTCAATGTGCAGAGCTAGAACTGCTGTCATTTATGTTCTTTGGTCAAATCAGTGAGAAATAGGCAATGTGCATTTTTATGGAGGTCACACATTGATTTGTCCATGAAGACGGGAAGAAGTCAACATATTTGGTAAAGATTTGGAAAGACAATATTTTGGTAATTTGTTGAATTTGTTTTTATTGCTGTTTTGTCAGCAATTTTAAAAAGGAGCAGTACAGCCATTTAAGACATATTCATGAAATAAATGATTGGAGATGGATTAAGGATGAGACAGGTGAATTGTCAAAATAAAATTCCAGTGTTACAGTGTATGCAACTGGATAGAAGGTAGCTAATTCATTCTTAAATTACTGGGAAACTTGTTATGGGATATCAGAAAATCACCTGTTCTTCTTTTTACTTGTTGAGATAGGAGTTTTTCAGAGACTTCCAAATAGAGCTTATCTGTTTTAAAATAAATATTGCAGTATAAAATTTAGTGCAAGTGACAGTAAACTGAGAGTGCAGTGGCTCCATATAAGCACTGGACTGTGAAGCACAAGGTCCATGGTTCAAGACCACCAACTGCTCCATAGGAGCAAGATGATACTTTCTGCTCTCACACAGATTTAAAGATTCCGAAACCCTATAAAGGGTTGCTGAGGGTCAGAAGCAACTCAATGGCACTTAACAACAACAACAACAGTTTTGAAGGTCAATTTATAGCATGCTATAGAGTTGACATCTGAGATTTGTTCTATAAAATCACCACACAATGTCTGTCAAGACTCTAGTGACATATGATTGAAAAGATTAATATATCAGAAAGGTAATGTTTGAAGGAAATTGTTCAACCATGATGGCAAAGGAAAGCGAAAAATCACAGCAGTGAAAAGCCCCATCTATCCATTTGGGCATTTCCAGGGAAGGCACTTGGACTTGAGAAAAATGTTTCCTTGGCAGAGCCTTCTTTCTGTGATTAGATATACAAAGTTATGTTAGTAAATGTGGATTCATTGAATTCCCTTAATTCTGATCCCATACTTACAAAATTAACCTTCCATTTTGACTTTTATTCTCCTAAAGTTCTGCCAAATATGGCACCCTGTTGTTGTACTGTAGGGTAAACACTGATTGGCTGACAGAAAGTTAGTGGTTCAAACCCACTAGCTGCTCCTTGGAAACTCTATACGGAGTTGTTATGAGCCAGCACCATCTCAATGGCATTTAACAATAGCAACAGCAACAAAAGGCATATATATTAACAATTTCTTTTTGTAAGTTAATGTTGTAGAATCCAGGCTTTATTCAAAAATCTCTTGGGCTGCATTAATGTGTATCCCATACCCATTTTTAAGAGAGGAATAAACCCAGGTCACATTGTGTTAGCACAATTCAGCTTCTCAGAATCCAAGTCTTAAGGCCAGCTCCTGACCTGTGTCACTCTTTAGAGTCAGTCCATGAGATGTTGTTTTCAATGACAAAAATTGGACTTTAATTTTAATTATCAACTTGGGTAGGCTAGTAGCCATAGTAAGGAATCCTGGTGTAGGACTACAGGATAAGCACTGGACCGCAAGGTCGGTTTGAACTACAAAGCTGGCAATTCAAACTCGCCAGCCACTCCTTAGAAACCCTAGACAGGTTTGATATTAATCATAGCCGACTCGATGGTGTTTAACAACAAGAAGTAGCCTTGGTAACATATCAGATTATGAGCTGGGCTGCTAACCACAAGATCATCAATGGACCTGTCACTCCTGGGGAGAAAGATGAGCCTTTTGCTCCTGTAAAGATTTACAGCCTTAGAAACCCAAAGATAGGGTCATTATGAGTCAAAATTAACTCCATGCTACACAGTCACTAGCGTAGTGGTTACGAATTGGGCTGCGAACCTTAAGGTCAGCGGTTCGAAACTACCAGCTGCTCCGCGGGAGAAAGATGAGGCTTTCTACTCCCGTAAAGATTTACACCCTCGGAAACCCTATACAGGGTCGCTATGGGTCGGAACCGACTCGATGGCACATAACAACAACAACAACAACAACACAGTCACCACTACTATCATTATGTTGTTGTTGTTATTATGTGCTGTGGAGTTGGTTCCAACTCATAGCAACCCTGCACAGGGTTTCTGAGGCAATAAATCTTTATGGGAGCGGAAAGCCTCATCGTTCTCCCACATAACAGTTTGTAGTTTTGAACTGCTGACTTTGAGATTAGCAGCCCGATTCGTAACCAGTATGCCGTGCCTAGGTATTTGATCAAACAGTTGTCTGATTTTGCAAAGATATTTTTTAGATATGATGAACATTTACAATCCATAGACTTTAAGTAAAGGAGAGTATCCTCAATAACAAGGGTGGGTCTCATTCAGTCCATTGAAAGTCTTAAGAGAAAAAAATGGAGGTTTCTAGGAAAGAACATTATGTCTTAAGACTGTAACAAAAATCTTGCCTGAATTTACAGTCTGCAGTCCTACCCTAAGTATATAAGTACCCACAGTCATGTGAATCAGTCGTCAAAAAGTAATCTCTTTGTCAATACTGTTGTTGTTGCATGGTCCTGAACCATGCCCACAACTGAGGATCAGACCGTTGTGGTCCATAGTTTTTTCATTGACTGATTTTTAGAAGTAGACGACCACACATTTCTTCCTAGACCATCTTAGTCTGGAAACTTCACTGGAATTTGTTCCACATCATAACCACGTGCAAACCTCCACTGACAGCCAGGTGGTGACTGCACATGAGTGATTTTTAGCCCATTTCCCACTATGGAAGGTGAGAATTCTGTCACTGAAGCACCAATTCTCTCCCCCTCCCCCCTCTCTCTCACACACAATTCTTCTGCCAATTTTTGGTTTATCTGAAGAACCCTGGATGATGCAGGATTCATCTGATAGTAGAAAAATAGTACAAATTTGGTCAGAATAACTGAAGAAATGTCGTTACTGCTGTAAGAAGTTTATCCATATACACGCAGTCCTTATTCTGCTCCATGTCATCTATGTTTAAGTGAAAATCACATGTATCAATATCATACAAAGCATAGCCTCTGTTCTAATATGCACAGCATTGATTGTAATATAATTCACCTGTGGAATCAGGGTGTGGCATCACAGGATCAGCTCTGGAATGCTAACAAGGTTAGTGGTTCAAACCCAACAACTGCTTCTTGGAAACACTATACAGGGTCCCTGTGAGTCAGAATTGACTAGACGGCACTTAACAACATATGTTATAATAGCTCTTAATATAATTAACCTTCTTGTTCTTCACTATTTTTTGAGAGGGTTAATATATATATATATTATAGGTTGTTGTTGTTAAGTGCCAGTGAGTCAGTTTCAACCCATAGCAACACTGTAGAGGGTTTCCGAGGAACAGCAGGTGAGCTTGAACTGCCAACCTTGTAGTTCAAACAGATTTTTCAGTCCATTTTATTCACACACAGCAACACACACATGTATATATACATATATATGTGTGTGTATGTGATCACAAGGATTGTGTGTCAACTTGACTAAGCCAGGATTTCCAGAGGTTTGACAGTTGATATATGCTTATTCCCATGGTTACAAAACCTAACACAGGTATAGATAGTTAACTATGATGAATGGCCATGAGCAGACAATCAATTAAATGGATTCTTCTTTGGGGGTGTGAACTGCTCCCAAATAATGAACATGCAGGAAAGGTTCTCTCTCTCTCTTCCACTGGAGACCTGGGAATCTACAGTAGTAAGCCATTTCCTTGGTAATAAACTTGTGTGTATGTATATATATGTATATATATATATATATATATATATATACATATA
>NW_006408586.1:9439232-9446835 GCF_000296735.1 Chrysochloris asiatica
GAACTTGAACTGCCAACCTTCTGGTTCAAACCAACTTTACAAGCCAGTGCATGCATTAACCTGCAGCACCAAACCAGGACTTACATATATATAATATATACACACACATATATATGTTTCACTGGTTTGGTTTCTGTAGAAAACACGACCTAAGACATGCGGTACTGAGAGAGTGGGGTTCTAGAAAAAGAAAATCATAAAAATGAGTTTTCTAAATTGTTCATAAGTCTGACTAATTTTAAAGGTACTGCTATAGGATAAAAACATGTCTGACTTCCACTTCACAGGAATCAGCTCTGGGCTGATTCTGAATTTGATCATCTTTCCCTCTTGTGGAGTAAGAGGAAATCAGACAGCGTTCACACTTGGTGTAAGAGCTGAAGTCAGGAGGGGGATTCACTGCAATGGCTCTAGACCTATGAAATTATGAGGTTTTGTAAGAGAAAGAAAGAAGGGTCATGGGATAAAACATTTTAGCTTCTATGGTTACCTGGAGCTGATGTCCTGCTGGGTAGAAAAGATAACTGATCTCTTGCAAGGGCCTAATGGAATTCACCCTACTAGAGGCCTAAGACCATATATATGGATATGAATAGGATCAGTTCAAGGTAAAAGAAAAGATTGAATTTGACTTTTTTAATAAGGTTTATATGTTTGACAGCCTCTCATGTTAATTATTGTAAAATAGACATATGTGTGTGATAGAAAATAATATTAAGTACTTACAGAGAGCTTCTAAGCCCACCTTTTTCCTATACTTGATTGTTGTTGTTGTTGTGTGCCGTGGAGTTGGTTCCGACTCATAGCAACCCTGTACAGGGTTTCCGAGGCTATAAATCTTTATGGGAGCAGAAAGCCTCATCTTTGGATACACTAAATGGGGAATTAGAATTTTCCTGGAAAACATAGGCTTCTTGGTTGAAACCTTTGTGGAGTATGGGACTTTGGGTGGAATCCTAAGCCCTACTCAGAGCATTTACATTTGAAAAGACACACAGACCAACCCAGCACTGCTAGTAGAACAGGAGGAGATAGATTCATGATTGAAAGATTCACAGAAAAAAGTGGACAGTTTGACATTTTGAGTCTTGGTGGCATTAAGGCAAAGAAAGTCAGCCCATCAGAGAAGACCCCTTCTAGGACTGAAAGTTAGAGGGAACTGGAAAGACATCTAGTATGCTTGCTGGTGACCACCTGGGTCTACTTGTTGAGTGAAATTGGGGGAAATGTAGTGATGAAGACACAGCTGAGTTTGGACATGTTCCATTGGCACCCATTGACCTTAAGACTAGAGATAGAAGAGGAAAGTTGGCCGGTCTTAAGTTTAGAAAGTTGTATGAGCTCCTGAGCTCACAGGCTGAGAGTAAAGGGACCAGCTTTATGTGAAGAGCAGAGAGGTGTGTGTGAGCTCCCAAACTTGTAGTTGGTACACATTTGACCTAACTTGAATGGCTAAGGCTGAGCTGGCCAGAACCTGATTAGATGAAGATAAACATGTTTGATACTCTGAGCAAGTGTCAAATGTTACAATTTGATAAACTGAAATTTTGTTTATGGATGCAGTTTCTCAAATTTCCAACTAGAATGGAAGATTTTTCATATCAAGGAACAAGTTTTTCTCTTTAGTGTACTGGGTTGATTGTTGTTGATGTAGTTAGGTGTCATCGAGTTGGCACCAACTCATAGCGATCCTATGCACAGCAGAACGAAACATTGCCTGATCCTGGGCCAATCTTACTACTGTTGCCACACTTTTATGTCCATCGATGCTGCCACTTGATCATTCCATCTCGTTGGGGGTCTTCCTCTTTTTCTCTGACCCTCCACCTTACCAAACATGATTGGTAAGTACCATGGAGTCAGTTCTGACACATAGTGACCCTGCACAGGGTTTCCGAGGCTGTAAATGTTTACAGGAGCAGAAAGCCTCATTTTTCTCTGAGGAATGGCTCGTAGTTTCGAACTGCTGACCTTGAGGTTGGCAGCCCGACTCATAGCCACTATGCTACCAGAGCTCCTTAGGGATGGGTAATTTAGACATTGGCTATCAAAAATGGGGGTGAGGACGGTGACTATAAAGGCAAGGATTGGCTGGCTTATAGCTTTCATGGGTGTGTTTAGTTTCAGAATGTTGTTTTTAAGTGCCATTGAGTCAGTTCTAACTTATAGTGACCTTGTATATGGTTTCCATGGGGCTGCTGGTGAGTTATGACTACCTTGTGCTTCAAACCAAGCTTCCAGTCCAATACTTTGTCCTATAGTACCACACCAGGACTCCAGCTTCAGAATGAGGAGCGTGACAAAGGAAAATCCCCCAATGAATAGTTTTCCTCTTTTCCAGATGGATCTGGTGAAAGGGGGATGGATGATGATGCTGATAGGATTTTATGGTTTCAATTGTGAATAATTATTAGCAAGATTAATTGTGATTTTCAAAACTGTAATTATAGAAGATATGTAACTTTATTTGTCTTTCATTTCCGGAACAAATGATCCCAGGACCTTCGTTAAGAAAAAGCATGAGTGGAGCATGTGATCCCTGCCTGGAAAAGTGCCCACAGAAGATATAAGGGCAAACACATTGGCATGGAAAGGCAGAGAAGCTTTGGACTATAGGCCTGGGGACTGAGTAAGGTTGGGTGCCTACAGGCCGGAGGCTAGCTTGCAGAGTGTGCCCTTTGGCCATTTAAATGAATATATATGTATTATTGTTCTAGTTATGTGCTGTCAAGTCAATTCTGACTCATAGGACCTGATACAGGGTTTCTGAGGAGTGGCTGACAAGATTGAACCTCCAACCTTTCAGTTCAAACTGACCTTGTAGTCCAGTGCATTAACCCACAGTGCTACACCAAGACTCCATGTGTGTGTGTATACACACACACACACACACACATGTTTATAATTTTGTTTTACATATATATATATATATGTTTATAAATTTGTTTTGCATGTGTACATCAAGTGTTTTTTTGTAATGGGTCCAGTGCATTTTCAGTTGTACATGTTTTACTTAGGCACAAGTGTGACTTTAAAACTTTCTTTGTTTTGAGATTATGCAGATAGTTTATAGATTTCCAGTTGACATGGTGGAATGTAATAGTTAGGGTTTGTGTCAGCTTGATTAGGACAGCACTTTCAGAATTTTAGCAGTTGAGATATGCTTATTCCCATGGTGATGAATGAAAGAATAGTTAGCTATGAGTGGCCATAAGCAACCAATCAATTAAAGGGATGCCTCCTTGGGCATGTGACCTGTTCCCAAATAATGGGCACACAGTAAAAGTTCTCTCTCTCTTTCTTCTGCTGGGGATCGGGGACTCTATAATTGTAAGCCCTTTTCTTGACAGTAAACTTCTTCCTATATACATACATGAAGTCCTGGTGTGACACTGCAAGTTAATGGACTGGACTGCAAAGCCAGTTTGAACTGCAAGGTAACTAGTTCAATATCACCAGCCACTCCATAGAAACCCTTCACAGGGTCACCAATGGCACTTAACAACAACAATATATGTCTCACAGATTTTGCATCTCTAGAAAACCCAAGTCTAAGACAATGCATGTAAATATATTACATTATTTATTCTGCTATATGGTCGTTATTATAAATGGTGACTGCCCTTTGATAAAAGAAATTCATATAGATAAAATTTTCTAAAAAAAATCTTTTTTTTTCTCAAACGTTTTCTTTCTTCTTTATTCACCATTGGAAAGTGTCCCCCAGTTACAAAATGTAGAACCTTGAAATTATCTTAATTTCTTTCTTTGTTAGCCTTCATATTCAGTCAGTAGTTAAGAACTATTATTTATGACATTGCTGTTTCTCATTACCATGATTTTTGCTGTACATTCATTGCTTCCAAAAGAGATAAGGTTGTCTATTTTTCTTTGGATGACTCAGAAAGCTTAAAATCATTCATGTTTGAATTCAAGTTCTTAAGCCCATGCTATGATTTTCTGCATACTTTACTTCAATCCCTTAACTATATGCTCACCCTAACTTGAAGCAAACTGAAGTATGTAACATTACAATTTTATTTCACAACAAATAAGCAATATCCTTCCTTTTCCTCATTTCACCCCTACATCCGTGCCCCGATCTTAAACAATATCTGAATGTCCATATTTTCTCCCTTTTTCCACAAGCAAATATAAATGTTGCTTATTCACATGGTTCGAGCTTGCCAGCAGCTTCAAGTAACAAAGATTAGGGTTTCTGCTTCTGCAAAGATTTAAAAAGTCATGGGACTCCTATACAGGTTTACTATGAGTCAGAAATGACTTGAAGGCACTTAGCAATATTACGCAAAATGTCTTGTTTCCATGCTACCTATTTTCTGTTTCTCCTCTATATTCTCATTTCCCTTAATCTATGACAAACATTAATTCCTATCTATTATACACATTATTTTCTTTGTCATCTGTGAGTTATTTATGCATGTAATAGGTCTTCAACTATCCTGGAATGTCTCAATCTTATTCATTTGTGTTAACCACTGTACATTACTCTTAATGACATAAATTACACACCAAACTCATTATTTCAACAAAATAAATGAAAAAAATTGAAATTATAATTTTTAATCAATTTAATGACCTGTCTAAATGTTCCTTATACAGCATTGAATACCAGAAAGATGTTTACTTATGCTGTATTGACTATGCAAAGGCATTCAACTGTGTGGGTCATAACAAACTATGAATAACATTGAGAAGAATGGGTGCTTCAGAATACTTAATTGTGCTCAGGAGTAATCTGTAAATAGAACAAGAAGCAGTCATTAGAACAGAAGGAAACCATTTAAACGGAATGGCTTAAATTCAGGAAAGGTGTGTACTGGGGTTGTATCCTTCCACTATACTTATTCAATCTTTTTGCTGAGCAAATAATCTTTGAAGTTGGACTATATGAAGAAGAAGACAGCATCAGAATCTGTGATATACAGATGAAACAACATGTTGACTAAAAGTAAAGATGACTTAAAACATTTACTGATGAAGATCAAAGACTACAGCTGTAAATATTGATTGCACTTCAATGTAAAGCAAACAAAAATCCTCACAACCATGGAATTCCAGAAGAACAAACAAGTCTGTCTTGGGAGAAGAACAACCAGAATACTTGTTAGAAACCAGGATGGCAAGACTTCATTTCTCATACTTTGGACATGTTATCAGGAGGGATCAGTTCCAGGAGGATATTGTACTTGGGAAAATGAAGGGTCAATCAAAAGGAGGAAGCCCCCCAGCAAGATGAAATGGCAATGCCATATCTGACAACAGACATTATGCTGAGTGAAATAAGTCAATCACAAAAATAAAAAGATACAAGATCACTGTGATAAAATGCCAAGAAAAATTACACAAAGGAACATTCTTTGATGATTACTAGGAATAAAAGGGGGAGGGAGAGAAAATGACTAGATAGTTGTTGTTATTGTTAAGTGCCATGTAGTCGATTCTGACACAGCAATCCTGTATAGGACTTCCAAGGAGCAGCTGGTGGGTTTGAACAGCCAACATTGTGATTCATAGTCTAGTACTGATCCTATAGCATGACATCAGAAGTACCAATAGATTGTTGGTAAGTGCTGCCGAGTAGGTTAGGACTTATAATGACCCTGCAGAGCATTTCCAAGGAGTGGCTGGTGAGTTTGAACTGATGACTTTGTGATTCAAATTGACCTTGTGGTCAAGTGCTTTATCCCACAGTGCCACATCAGGATGTTGTTGTTGTTAAGTGTGAGGAACATGTTCTTCAGAACAACAAACCATATAAGAACAAAAGAGCAGTATTAGCACAAAATCAAAATTCAGAGAAAGGAAGGGGCAGGAAAGATGGATGAATGGAAATGGAGAACCCTGGGAGGAAGTGGGAAGAGTGTTGTTATGTTTAGGTGAATGAAACCAGTGTCACAAAACAAAATGTGTATGTTGGATGGGAAAATAATTTGCTCTAGAAACTCTACCCAAACCATAATAAAGTGGGAAAAAAAAAAAAAAAAAAAAAACAGTACATGTAGATTTTGAAAAAAAAACTATGAAAAAAAAAAAAAAAAAAAGCAGACTCAATTGTCATCTAGTTTAACATAATTTTATTTAAATGTATTTAGAGTTTCGCATAGCAAATGCATTAAGAGGATTAAGGCTTTCCTTAAAATAGGCTCATTTTCTTGTGGGCAGAATCAATAATGAACTATCATGGTATTTATGATTGCTAAATATAGAGCCTTATTAGGAGGTCTGTGTAAGTTTTTGAAGATTTATGGTGATGGAAGGAATCACACATTCCATTTTGTGTGTCATTAGGGAATTCATAAGGAATATCAGGGCAAAAAAAATAGAAACTCTGTTTTGAGGACCATAACGCACATACACCAACATGAATCACACTTCTTTGTTACAATCATACTTGATTTACAAAAGAGAAACATGTGTAATTTACTGGTGTTATCAGGAAGTTTTCTTCCCCTGAGTAGCTCAACAGTTGCCAAGAAAGGAGGCAGCTATTTGGGTATAATTCTATGTGAATCTCTGGCCTCAGGAAACATAGACATAAGAGGATATGAAAAAATAATAACCTGAAAGACTTGGGTAGAATACTTTACTGGATTTAAATTGATATAATTTATATATATACTTTTTTTTTTTTTTTCAAAGACAATCGTAATGTATAATACTGTGCTGGTTCTATAAAGAATTGTAAGCTCTGTTTCATAGCCTCTTATAGCTATGTTTCCTGAAGCCAGAGATCCACATAGAATTATATTCAAATAACTACCACATATTGTGATTGAAGTATTGTGATTGAATTCAACCAGAGTATATCAGATTGTGCAGTTTAAAAAATACCCTGAAATTTTTTTTGGTGAATTGAATGAAGATTTAGATAATATCATCAGTTTTACATTCAATAAATCATACACTTTGTTTCATCTCAATGACTGCAATCACCTCCATGTAACAACAATTATTCCACTTCTTCCTCATGGTTTCCATTTCCACTCCACTCATCTTCCCATTCTTCTCAATCTGGCCTTACTTTAATGCTGTCCTTTGGTTTTGAATGATAGACCACTCCATGGTGATCATACCTTACTAGAGTTGTTATTCCCCCTATATATCTATCTGATGCTTGGATGAAAATGGGGCCATGATGGTAAGACCTTTTCCAGACCTGAGGGTAGCTGAGGACCATGGTGTTGGGTTCCTCCAGTCTCTTTCTAACCAGAGATCCCAGTCTTTCTTTATAATTTTGAATTTTGATCCACATTTTCTTCCACTCTTTCCAGAACTTCCTATTGTGATTCTTTTTAGAGCTGTTAGTAGTGATAGCTGGGTACCATCTAATTTCCACAACTCTGAGCCCAGTGATGTACTGTTCTAAGAGCTCCTTTTGAGAAGAATCAAGAAGATAGCAATAAACATATGCATTTGCTCTGAGTACTGAATAATATAAAATAAATGGAAGTAAACAAATCCATTAGAAGCATGCTTGTTGAAGTGGATTTCTATGCAAATAGTAAAAATTACACATACTTACATATCATAAAATATGTGTACTGAAATTATGGTTCTCTTTATAAAATATAGGGAATTT
>NW_006408586.1:9446935-9450654 GCF_000296735.1 Chrysochloris asiatica
ATATATACAATATAGCAGAGCATCTACTAACATTTTCAAAAAATTTGAATTCAACTGCTCAAGAAATTAAGAATTTCAGGGATGTTATGAAAAAATGCCACATACAGATTTTGGGGAAAAATTAAATAATATATTTTAAAACTAAGCTCCTCAAACTTTAACGTTATGATCGCATCTAGTTCTTGAGAATAAACTTACTTATGTTTGAAACATGGTTTAAATATGATGTATTTATATATATTTTCCTATTTCAAACTGCTTATAATCTTAATGCAAAATTACACAATAATAGAATGAGTACAACAATTTCATAATTGTCAATGTACTACTATTATTGTTTGTTGCTGTTGTGTGTCATCAAGTTGGTTTCAACTCATAGTGACCTTCTATGGGGTTTCTGAAAACAGCTAGTGGGTTTGAATGACCAACCTGATGGTCAGCAGTCTAGTGTTTATCCTACAGTGACACACCAGGCTCATAATACTACTCATTATTGTTAAGTGCTGGCAAGTTAATTCCAAACCATAGTGACCCTGTATAAGATTCCTGAGGAGTGACTGGTGAATTTGAGCTGCCGACCTTGCAGTTTAAACTGACCTTGTGGTTGTGTGCTTATCCTGTAGTGCCACATTTATATACTAAATACACTCTTCACATATTTGACCTTCATTCTATCCATAGTCTACATTCCTTATCTTATTTTCTAGCCCTTTTATTTAGCTGAATCATGAAGACAGAGAACATACTGAATATATTGCCATGAGTATAATGATAGTTTTAGGAGTAAAACATCTAAGAATTCCCTGTCCTGTGGTGTTTTAAATGCTCTGACCAGAGCCATGTTGAGATGGAATGTTTGGCAGGAAGTTTCCTGAGGTTCATCTTTAGAATACTCAGGAGAATTGCTAATGAGTCAAGAATGGAGTGAATTTTAAGCATGGGAATTCCAGAACAGGAAAAGACAAAGAAAAACACAGAAAACATCATTGAAGAGCTGTTGGAAGAAAACTTTCCTAAAACCATTAAAAATTAGATAAATCATTCAAGAAGCTGTATGAACCCCAAACAGGATAGACCTCAAAAGAAAATCATATATTGTAATCAGACTCTCCAAAAACAAAGACAAGGAAAGATTCCTGGAAGCAGCTTGGGAAAAGTGAAAAGCTACCCACAAGGGAGAACTAGTAAGATTAAGCACTGAATTCTCAGCAGAAACCATGAAGATAACAAGGCAATAGGGAGACATATATAAACTTCTGGTTAAAAAGCAGAAAACAACTGCCAATCAAGAATCATATACCTTTAAAAATAATGGATAAATTAGAACATTTACAGATAAATAGAAAGTAAAGGAATTTGTGGGGAAAAAAAACAGGCTAACTTAAAAGAAAATAAAAACAAACAAACAAAAAAAAACACTAGAGGGAATCATTTGGACTGAGAACCAACAACAGCAGTCAAAAACCAGAGATTGACATATGTGGCAACACCACCCAGAATTCTTCCAGACATAGAAGTATCCAAAATAAAATAAAACCTACAAGACTGAAACTTCAACATGATAAGGAAGCCAATTAGATTTCAAAAAAAAAAAAAAAAGATTGTTTTCAAATGGAGAAGAAATTAATAAATTCAGTGAACCTTAAAGAAAATTAATACTCCTTCACATCAAACCAAGAAAAAGGATAACCATGAAGATTTTGTAAACATTAAAAGAACGGCAGTGAAGAAATTGACAAGAAAACACACAAACAAACTGAGCTCCACAAAGAAAATTATGTGTAACAAAGAAAACAGCAGCACCACAAAAAAACATAGCAAAATCACAACACTCAATTCATACTTATCGATAATTTCAGTGAATGTCAATGGATTAAATGCACCGGTCAAGAGAGAAAGAGAAAGACAAAATGGATATGAAAACAGGATCCTTCAATATGCTGTCTATAAAATACATACTTTACACATAAAGACAAACATAGATTAAAAAATCAAAGGATGGGAAAAAAAAATACCAAGCTAATGGGAATTAAAAATAATCAGGAGTGGCAAAATTAATTTCTGATAAAATAGACTACAAGGTAAAAAGCAGCATAATAGACAAAAAAGGACTTTATCACCTGACTAAAAGGCCAATTGAACATGAAGAAATAACCATAACAAATTTCTCCACTCGCAATGAAAGAGTTCCAAAATGTATTAAAAAAAAGCTCTAATATAACTGAAGAAAAAAATAGACAATTCTGCAACAATATAATGGTAGGAGCCCTGGTGTGACACTGTGAGTTAATGCATCGGACTACGAAATCATTTGAACTGCAAGGTCGGTGGTTCAAGCTCACTAGCTATTCCTTGAAAGCTTACACAGGTTCTCTGTGGGTTGGAACAAACTTGATGATGCTTAACAACAACAAAACAATAATAATAATAATTGTCATTGTTGTTGTTGTTGTTAGGTGCCATCGATGTGGCACCAGTTCATAGTAACCTTATGTGCAACAGAACGAAAAACTGCCCAATCCTGTGCCAACCTCTATCATTGCCACGCTTGAGCCCATTGATTCTGCCACTTTGCTAATCCATCTCGCTGGGGGTCTTCCTCTTTTTCTCTGACCCTCCACCCTACCAAACATGATATCCTTCCCCAGCGACTGGTCCCTCCTGACAATATGTCCAAAGTATGAGAGACGAAGTTTGGCCATCCTGACCTCCAAGGAGCTCTCTGGCTGCCCTGCTTCCAACACAGATCTGTTGGTTCTTTTGGCAGCCCATGGTACTTTCAACATTCTTCTCCAACACCATAACCCAATTGTATCAATTCTTCTAAGGTCTTCCTTATTTACTGTCCAGCTTTCGAATGCATATGGGGCTATTGAAAATATCATGGCTTGGGTCAGACGTACCTTAGTCCTCAAGATGACAACTTTGCTCTTCAACACATTAAAAAGTTCTTGTGTAACATATCTGCCTAATGCAATATGTTGTTTGATTCTTGACTGCTGCTTCCGTGAGTGTTGATAGTTGATCCAAAAAGAATGAAGTCCTTGACAACTTCAATCTTTTCTCTGTTGATAAGAAAGTTGTATATTGGTCCAGTGGTGAGGATTTTTGTTTTCTTTACATTGAGATGCAATCCATACTGAAGGTTGTGCTCTTTGAGCCTCATCGGTAAATATTTTATGACTTCTTCATTTTCAGCAAGCAAGATTGTATCATCTACACATCGCAGGTTATTAATGAGTCTTCCTCCAATTCTGCTGCCACGTTTTTCTTCATATAAGCCAGCTTCTCCGATTATTTGCTTGGCATACAGGCTGAATAAGTATGGTGAAAGTATGAAATGGAACAAATAAATAGCTATGTTTTAGGCCTTAGTGAGCTGAAATGGATTGGTATTGGCCATATTGAATCTGATAACCATGTGGTTTACTACACTGGGAATGACAAATTGAAGAGGAACGGTGTTGCATTCATTACCAAAAAGAACATATCCAGATCAGTCATGAAATACAACGCTATCTGTGACAGGATAATATCCATGCACCTATTCAAATATATGCACTATCCAGTAAAGCCAGTGAGGATGAAATAGAAGAATTCTAACAACTTCTTCAATCTGAAATTGATCAAATATGCAATCAAGATGTATTGATCATTACTGGTGATTGGAATGCAAAGGTTGGAAGCAAAGAGGAAGGATCAGTAGTTGGAAAATATGG
>NW_006408586.1:9451102-9476389 GCF_000296735.1 Chrysochloris asiatica
ATCTTTACGGGAGCAGAAAGCCTCATCTTTCTCCCGCGGAGCAGCTGGTAGTTTCAAACTGCTGACCTTGAGGTTCACGGCCCGATTCGTAACCACTATGCTACCAGAGCTCCTTATATAATAATAGTAGGAGATTTTAATAAAACACTTTTAAAAAAGGAGAGAACAACTAGAATGAGCATACACACAAAGAAACATAAGAATTTAGCAACCCAACTTGACTTCATAGATTTATATAGAATACTCAATCTAACAATATATAGCAAAGTATGCATTCCTCTCCAGTGCACATAGAACATTTTCCAGAATAGACCATATATAAGGAGCTCTGGTAGCGTAGTGGTTACGAATCGGGCCGTGAACCTCAAGGTCAGCAGTTTGAAACTACCAGCTGCTCCGCGGGAGAAAGATGAGGCTTTCTGCTCCTGTAAAAATGTACAGCCTCGGAACTCCTGTTCAGGATTGCTATGGGTTGGAACCGACTCCATGGCACTTAACAACAACAACAAGGGCACAAAACAAGCCTCATTAAATTGAAAAACATTGAAATGCTGCAAAGCATCTTCTCAAATCACAATGGAATAAAATCAGAAATCAGCAATACGGAGATGAATGAGAAAATCAAATACATGGAAATTAAATAACACCATGCATAAATGCTACTGAGTAATAGAGCAAGTAAAAAATGAAAGAAAGAAAAAAATCCTTGAAGCAAATAACAATAAAAACACAACATATCAAAAGCTTAGGTACATGTAAAATACAGTAATAAGTACTGTTGCACACGTTTCTTCATTTTAAACCATTCAGTGTTCCCATGTTCTGTTCAAACAACTGCCTCTTGGTCCAGGTACAGATTCCTCATGAGCAAAATTAAGTGTTCTGGAATACTAATACTTCACAATGTTGTCCATAGCTTGTCATGATCCACACAATCGAAAGCCTTCGGATAGTCAATAAAACATAGGTAAACATCTTTCTGATATTCTCTGCTTTCAGCCAAGATCCATTGGACATCAGCAATGATATCCCTCATTCCATGGCCTCTTCTGAATCCGGCTTGAACCTCTGGAAGTTCTCTGTCAATGTGTGCTTACAGCCGTTTCTGTATTACCTTTAGTAAAACTTTAGTCGCATGGGATATCAAAGAAATTGTCTGATGATTTCTGCATTACGTTGGGTCACCTCTCTTTGGAATGGGCACAAATATGGATCTCCTCCAATCAGTTGGCCAGATTGCTTGGCAGAGATGAGTGCCTCCTGTGCCACCTCACTTTCTTGAAAGATTTAAATTTTTATTCCATCAATGCCTGGTGCCTTGTTCTTTGCCAATTCCTTCAGTGCACCTTGGACTTCCTCCCTAAGTATCATTGGCTCTTGATCATATGTTACCTCTTTAAATGGTTAAACATTAACCATTTCCTTTTGGTACAGTGACTCTATTATCCTTCTATCTTCTCTTGATGCTTTCTGCATCGTTCAATAATTTGCCCAGAGAAGCTTTCAATAACCAAAGTCAAGTCTTGTTTTTTTTGTTCAGTTCCCCCAGTTTGAGAAATGCTGAGTGTGTTCTTGCTTTTTGGTTTTCTGACTCCAGATTTTGCACATTTTGTTGTAATAATTGTTTTATTTTCTTGAGCTCATCTTTGAAATTTTCTGTTCAGCTCTTGGACCCCCCACATTTCTTCCATTTGCATTAACATCTCTATGCTGGACAACAAGTTTCAATATCTCTTCTGACATCCATTTTGACATTTTGCCTTCTTTCTTTTCGACTTAATGACTTTTTGCTTTCTTCATGTGTCATGTTCTGGATGTCATCCCACAACTCTTCTGGTCTTTGGTCTTTAGTGGTTGATGTATCAAATCTGTTCTTCATATGATCTGTAAATTCAGGTGAGATATATTCAAGGTCATATTTTGGCTCTAAAATAAATTTTTCTCATAGGATACGTCAATATTGCAAGTCAATGCTTGAATTTTTCCTTCAGTTTTTTAAGTTTGAGAAATGCTGAACATGTTCCTTTTTGGTTTCGTAACTCAAGGTCTTTTCACATTTCATTATAATACTTGATTGGTGTGTAAATTTGAATAGTAGTGGTATTAACCTATCATCCTTGTAGACATATAGGTATTATCCCATCACAGACAGCATTATACTTCAAAGTAGATCTTAAAATGTTCTTTTTGATGATAAAAGCTACTACATTGGAGGCAGGGCAAGATGGCAGGCTAAGCAAAAAGGCTTTGCAGATCCTCTGCACCAAAGAAATGTTAAATAGATGAGACAGATTTAGAACATGGTCCAGGAACTCTCAGTTTCAGATAAAGATATAAATACATTAATGCAGTGCTACCAGGAAAGAACATTGGAGAGATGCAGCAAGAAATGAGGCAAATTATGACCTGGGGCAATAGATGCAACCTGCTACAGCCATTTTGAGCAAGTGTGATTGGATTATTTGAAAAGATAACATCCACATTGAAGTAACTTACATGTGACTTGCAGAGACAAACATGCAATTTTTTTCCCTCTTTTTCTCTCTGGTTCGTTGCACTCTCCTGGTGAACAGAGTTGAGACCTGTACAAGTTTACACCCTGAAGGGAAGTTCCCACTTTCTAGGTGGCAGGAATCATGTGGATGCAGTTGTTGTATATATAACTGAAAGGGGAGGTAACAGCAGCAATAGACCTGCTCCAGCTGGTCCTGCTCCAAATATGTAGCGTCACAGCTGGCCAGCCCTGGGCTATCTCTTACAAGGAGAATGGACCTGTGGGGTAGAGAAAAGGGAAAGGAAAAGAAAGAGAAAAAGATTGGTTGTGGGTCAGAGAGGCACAAAGGAACAATTCTCAAATTTCTTAGATGTTTGGGAAGGCAAGAGGCCAGTAGGTGGTGCAGAAGCATTCCACTTATTTATTCTTTTTTTTTTTTTTTTTTTTAATGTTTTATTGTGAATTGTGTGATAGTCTACATGGGAGACTTTAGCTTTATATTCATTACATCATCTATCATTTCATTAGAATAGTTACCATCCCGTCCAAACAAAGGGTGTACCCTGTAAGCCTGCACCCCCTCACCACAGTCCTCAGCCCCTTTCCATCTCCTCATCCTGAGTCCCCAGCCTCACCATCTCTTGACATTGTCTTCTCTGCCTCCATCTCAGGCCTCACCGCTTCTCTAGGTAGGATCCCACTCTCCGCTCTTCTCCATCGATGGTCTCAGGGTCCTCCGCTCCTAGACTGAAAGTTAATCACTCCCCTCCTTTCTACAAAATGTCCACCTTTAGATTTCCAACCCTCACAATCAGTCCTGATAACAATTATTGACCATTGCATCACAAAAGACCCATTTTGGGTAGTCAATGTCCAAGTTGCCCATTCCTGTCTACCTTTGTGTGGCGGGGTTGGGAATAGTTCTTGCAGCAGGGATTTGTTTCCTCTTTTGAGCTACTGCATTCATAGGTGTAAGTCATGTTTACTGAATTGTATCAGATGACACTTTTTTCCTCTTCTTTCTTCTTCGGGTTGAGCTCTGTTTATCCAGTCATTGAAGTCTGGTCAAATGGGTATCATCTGCAAGTGTGGGTGTTCTTACGTATGTCCGGCCTCTTTTTATCTGCTGGCCGCCCCGCTCTCCACTCTAGACCTCTGTGGCTGTGCCATTGACTCTGAGCCAATGAGTCCCCAGATGTTGCCCCTGAGAGGATCCGACCACTTGCCTTGATGTCTCCTGGGCAAGCTGTCTGTATGTTCTTGTGGTAACAGTCAGACTGCCCTTATTGTTTTGTATTTTTCCTGTAGGTCTTCTTTCAAGAAGTATCTTCTGGTTTTCTAGCTGCTCCCGGCTGGTCTGCTTGTCCTTTCAAGTGGAAAAATGTCCCGTATCTGAAGGTCTGGATGTGGTTCAGGCTTCCACCTATACTTTCATGTAATGCAGAGGCTCCTCAGTAAACCTCCTTCACTGGACACATTGTAGCCCCATTTTAGGTATTCTAATCAGGAGCTCTGGTAGAGTAGTGGTTACGAATCGGGCTGCGAACCTTAAGGTCAGCGGTTCGAAACTACCAGCTGCTCCGCGGGAGAAAGATGAGGCTTTCTACTCCCGTAAGGATTTACACCCTCGGAAACCCTGTACAGGGTCGCTATGGGTCGGAACCGACTCGACGGCACTTAACAACAACAACAACAATCAGTTATAGGCAGAAGATGGACTTACAAGCTTTCCATGTTGATATTTCTGGTTATCCTTTTCTCTGTTTTATAATGTATTGCAAGGAAAGCAATGATTCAAAAGATAGCCAAGCATCTTAACATTATTCCCCCCTTTTCCCTATTCCATTAATGTTTCAGTCTCTGTATTCCAGAGCCCTGTTGTTCCAAAGCTGTGCCTACATCATTTTTTCACCTCTGTCCCATTTAGCCCATTCATACCTGTCTAATTGTTCTACCATCTGCTTTGTTCTTTGATTCCCCTCTCCCTACTTGTATATTGCCCCCCTACCCAATACCCAAATTATCTTGTGCCTATTCCCTGCCCTGTGCTACACCTTCCCCTACCACCCCTATCCCTACCCCTACATCCTAGCAACCCACTAAGAATCCACTTTAGTGGACTAGTATGGGTTCTTTTTCTTAGTCTTTTACATTAGTGGTCCTATGCAGTATTTTTCCTTTTGTGACTGACTAATTTCACTCAACATAATGTCCTTAAGGTTCATCCATATCAGGAAGTGGCATGCAGCTTCCTTGTTATTTTTCAAGGTAGCGTAATACTCCATTGTGTGTATGTACCACAGCTTGTTTATCCATTCTTCAGTTAATGGCCACTTTGGCTGTCTCCATCTTTTTGCTATTGTAAATAGTGCAGCTATGAACATTGTTGTACATATATCTTCCCGTATTGTGGCTCGTTTATCTTGTGGGTAAATACCCAGTAGATCAATTGCTGGATTGAATGGTATTTCTATTTTCAACCATCTGAGGAAGTGCCATATTGCTTTCCAGAGAGGTTGGACCATTTTGCAGTCCCACCAGCAATGCAGGAGTGTCCCAGTCTCTCAACATCCCTGCCAGCATTTATTGTCCTCAACTTTTTAAATCTTTGCTGTTATTACTGGTGTGAGATGATATCTCATAGTTGTTTTGATTTGCATCTCTCTATTGGCGCATTCCACTTATTTTTAAGCTGTGTTTTGCTCTTTGTTTGTTTTCTCTCTCTATGATCACACCAACCAGAAGGCAGTTGGTGAGTGCCTAAGAATACACCAACTCCCATTCATCAACTTAATACAAATATAGCACCATAGTGCTTCAAAGCAAAAGAACATTGCTTTTCACATAAAAACACAAGACAGAGTAGCTCAAATGACCAAGAGGCAGAGTTAGAAAACCTTTTTGACAAAGAGGTACTAGAACTACCTGAAAAAGAGTTCAGAAGAATGATATGTATGTACCTCCAAACCATTGACAGAATTATGGAGGTAAACAAGTAAGAATTCAAAAAAGCTCTACAGGAACAATCAAACAAAATAAATAAAGGATTGGAGATAATACAAAACCTGAAAACAGAAATACAGAAGATTATACTATGATATCATATATGTACAATACACTGAAGGGCAAAAGAGTAGATTTGAATTACTGGAAGCCAGAATTATTGAGCTAGAAGATATATATCTCAATACCAGTAAGGTAGAAGAACAATTAGAAAAAAATAATGAGAAAATCTGAAGAAAGCCTAAGATTCATGTGAGACGGCTTGAAGAGGAATAACTTAGGGGTGACTAGAATACAGGAACAGAAAGAAACAAAGAATTTTGTAGCAAGTATAGGAAAAAAATTGCTGGAAGAAAATATCTATAACATCATGAAAGATGAGAACATAAGCATTCAAGAGACTGAACAAATCCCAGGAAAGATAGACCCCAAAATAAAGCCACCAAGACATACCATAATCAAACTCTTCAAAATCAAAGATAAAGAAAGAACCTGAAAGAAACAAGGAGGTCAAGTAGATTACAAGATAAAGCAGGTTGTTTTAAAATGCTGAAGAAATTAATAAAGCACAGGGTAACTTCAAATTACTAAATTTACATTCACATCAAATTAAAAAAAGGACAAATCCATGAAGATTTTGTAAACATTAAAACTATGAACAAATTGATTTTAAAAAAAACACTAAAACAAAGGAACTCAGCACTGGAAAGCATGTGGAACAAATAATGCAGCTGTACCACAAAAGAACACACAGTAATACCCATCCATAACTACACTGAATATCAATAGATTAAATGAACCAGTCAAGAGATAAAGAGTAGCAAATTGGATAAGAAAACAGAATCCTTCAATATGCTGTATACAAGGGACACACTTTACACACAACAACAAATGTGTAGATTAAAAAAATAAAAGATGAGACTGAATATCAAGCTAATGGCAATCAGAAATAGTATCAGTAGCAATAAACTTTAGGATAAAAAACAGCATAAGAAACAAAGAGGGGCATTATCTCATGATTAAAGGGTCAATTGAGCAAGAGGACATAAACATAATAAATATCTCTGTTCCTAACGAAAGAGCTGAAAAATACATAAATCAAAATCTTTAAGAATTGCAGAAAGAAATAGATAACTGTACAGTAATATTGAACCCTGAAGTGGCACTATGGGTTAATGTGCTGGACTGCAAAGTCGGTTTGAACCGCAAGATTTACAGTTCAAGCTCATCAGCCACTCCTTGGAAACACTATACAAGTCCCCTATGGGGTGGAACCAACTCAACGGCACTTAACAACAACAGTAATATTGGGAGATTTTTATACAGCACTGTCGATAAAGGATTGAACAACCAGAAAGAAATTCAACAAAGATACAGAGAGTATAACAGCAGAATCAACCAACTTGATCTCATAGATTTGTACATAGTATTCAGCCAAGCAACAACATAATACATATACTTTTCCAATACACATAAAATAATCTCCAGATTATACCATGTGTTAGGCCACAAAGAACGTCTCAATAAATTTTAAAACATGAAAATACTACATACAGACCATCTTCTCAGATCACAGTGCTATAACATTAGAAATTGACAATAGGAAAATCAAGGAAATAAAATCAAATGCATGGAAACTGAATAACACCCTGCTTAAGAGTTACTGGGTAATATAACAAATAAAAAGTGAAATAAAAATAATTCTTTGGAGCAAATGAGAACAAAAACACAATATTCCAAAACCTTTGGGATATAGCAAAAGTAATGCTGAGAGGGCAATTTATAGCAATAAATGCAAACAGCCAAAAAGAAATGACCAAAATCAACATATTAACACATCTCCAATAATTAGAAAAGTAACGAAAGCCTATAGACAACAGATGAAAATAAATCATTAAAATCAGAGAAGAAATAAATAAAATAGAAAGCAGAAAAGCAATATAAAGAATCACCAAAACAAGACAAGTGTTCTTTGAAACAATTAGTAAAATTGACAAGCCACTGGAAAATCCAACAAAATAAAAGAGGGAGAAAATGCAAATAATATGCATAAAAATTATATTGGTGATGTCATAAGAGAACCAATGGAAATGAAAAGGATAATAACAGAATACTGTGAATACTGTGAAGAGTTGTACTCCAACAAATTTGAAAATGGAGAAGACATGGATAATTTTTTAGAAAAATATGGCCTACCTAAACTACCATAAGGCAAATCTACTGTACAAGACCTCCTTAAAGTGTTCAAAATCAAAGATGTCAGTTTGAGGACTAAGGCCTGACCCAAATTGTGGTATTTTCAATAACATCATATTCATTTGAAAGTTGGACAGTGAATAAGGAAAACCATAGAAGTATTGATGCATTTCAGTTATGGTGTTGGATAATAATATTAAAAGTACTGTGGACTGCCAAAAGAACAAACAAATCTGTGTTGGAAGAAGTACAACCAGAATGTATGTTCCTTGGAAGCCAGGATGGCCATATTTCATCTCTCATACTTTGGACATATTATCAGGAGGAACCATATTATCAGGAGGAACCAGATGATTGACATCTTTGGTAAAGTGGAGAGTTGGGTAAAAATGAGGAAAACCCCCAATGAGATGAATTGGCACAATGGTAGCAGCAATGGTCTCAAACATAGCAATGATAATGAGGCTGGTGCAGGACCAGGCAGTGTTTCATTCTGCTGGGCGTAGGGTCACTATGAGTCGGTACTGACTCAATAGCACCTAATAACAACAAACCTAAACCAGCACAGAGTGAAGCAGGAAACTTGAACAGACATTTTAAAAGAAGAAATGGCTCAGGTCATTAAAAAACTCATCCCCACAAAATATCCTGGTCCAGATGGTCATGAATTTTATCAAACATTCAGAGAAGGGCTGACACCAATTGTACTCAAACTATTCCAGAATATTAAAAAGGATGGAAAATCCCAAATATATCTTATGAAGCAAGCATAAAACTTATACCAAAACCAGGAAGAGATATCACTTAAAAAAGAAATATCCCTCATGAACATAGATGCAAAAATTCTAGCCAATTGAATTCAACAACATATCAAGAAAACAATACATCATGGGCACTGGGATTCATTCCATGGATGCAAGGATGGTTCCATTTTAGAAAAACAATCAACATAGTTTAGCAAATAAGCCAAAAAAAAAAAAAGGGGGGGGGGGAAGAACCACATAATCATATCTATTGATGCAGAATAGGCATATAACCAACTCCAACATCCATTCTTGATAAAAATACTCAACAAAGTAGCATTTGTCAACAAAGTAGTATTTGAAGGGAAATTCTTCAACATAATTAAGAGCATATATATATATAAGTCCAACAGCCAGACTTACTTTCAATGCGTAGAAACTGAAAGCATTCCCTTAGTGAATAGGAACTAGATAAGGATGCCCTTTATCATCAATCCTATTCAATGCTGTGTTGGAAACCTGAGCAAGAAAGATAGGAAAATTAAAGGCATCCAAATCAGCAAAGAAGAAGTAAAACTCTCTCTGTTGCAGATGAAATGATCCTATACACAGAAAATCATAAAGACTCAGCAAGAAAATTATTGAAATTCATTGAAAAATTCAGCAAAGAGGCAAGGTATATACAAAAGATCAATATACAAACATACAAAAATCAGTTGGAATATTCTATATTAATAAAGACAGCTCTGAAAAAGGAAATTAGGAAAACAAATAGCAAATCATTTAAAATAGCAAATCAAAAGATTAAATACTTAGGAATGAATCTAACTAGAGAAACAAAAGACCTATACAAAGAAAACTACAAAACATTACAATGAGAAAACAAAAGTTGTTGTTGTTGTTATGTGCCGTGGAATCAGTTCCGACTCATAGTGACCCTACACAGGGTTTCCAAGGCTGTAAATCTTTACTGGAGCAGAACCGCTCCCGTGGAACCGCTGGTAGTTTCGAACTGCTGACCTTGGGGCTCACAGCCCGATTCGTAACCACTTCGCTACCAATGGGAGAATATGCAATGCTCATGAATAGGAAGGATGACTTAACATTGTGAAAATGTCATAGCTATCCAAACCAATTTAGAGCTACAACACAATCCCAATCCAGATAGTAGGAAAAATATTCCAACATCATTCTTTAAAGAGATGGAAGAAATGATCACAAACATTACAAAGAAAGGAAAATGACCTCAGATAAGCAAAGCACTACTTAAGAAGTAGAACAAAGTTGGAGGCTTCTCACTGTCTGATGTCACAAATTGTTACACAACCATATTGGTCAAAAAAGTCTAGCATGGATACAATGGAAGGTCCAAAAACACAGAACAATGGAACAGAACTGAGAACACAGAAGTAAATTCATCCACATACAGTTAACTGAACTTTGACAAAGGGCTAAAACACAACCTCTCTTGAAAGCAATGTGGCACTTCCTCAGAAGGTTGGAAATACAAAAACCTTCTGATTCAGCAATTTCTCTGCTTGGTATTTACCCATAAGAAATACGAGCCATAACATGATTAGATATATGCACACCAATATATCTACATAGCAGCCCTATTTACAATAGCAAAAAGATGGAGACAGTCAAGTGCCCATCAGCTGAAGAATGGATAAACAATCTGTGGTATTTACATACAATGAAATACTATGCTACCTTGAAGAACAACAAGGAAGCTGTAAACTATCATATAACATGGATGAACCTTGAGGGCATTATGTTGAGTGAAATTGTTGTTGTTGTTAAGTGCCGTTGAGTTGGTTCCGACCTATAGCGACCCTGCACAGGGTTTCCAAGGCTGTAAATCTTTACGGGAGCAGAAAGCCTCATCTTTCTTCAGCGGAACAGCTGGTAGTTTTGAACTGCTGACCTTAGGGTTCGCTGCCCGATTCGTAACCACTACGCTACCAGAACTCCTTTGTCAGTCACAAAAGGAGAAATACTGCATAGGACCACTACTGTAAAAGACTAAGAAAAAGAAACCATGCTAAAGGTGGGGGTGGATTCTTTGCTGGTTACCGGGATGTGGGGGATGGGGTGAGGGGAGGGTGGGGAAGGTGGAGCATAGGGCAGGGAATAGACACATGGTAGTTTAGGTGCTAGGGTCGGTGGCAATACCGAAGGGGGAAGGGAATGGAAAAACAAGGCAGATGGGAAAACAATTAGGCAGTTGTGCATAAGCTAAGTGAAACAGAGCTAAAGAATGATGTATGCACAACCTTGGAAGAGCAGGGCTCTGGGATACAGGGATTGAGACATTTTTGGAATGGGCAAAAGGGGGAAAAAGTGTTAAGATGCTTGGCTGTCTTTTGAATCTTGGTTTCCCTGGCATAGCATTATAAAATAGACACTTGAGGGGGAGAGAAAGGAATAGCCAGAAATACCACCATAGAAAGCCTGTAAGTCTGTCTTCTGCTATAACTGATTGGAATACCTAAAATGAAACTACAACATGCACAGTGAAGGAGGCTTCCTGCGGAACGTCTGCTTTACATAAGGCCATGTGTGGAATCTTGAACCGCATCTAGAATCTTCTGAGGTGGGAAATTGCCACCAGAAAGGACAAGAAGACCAGTCTGGAGCAGCTAGAAGAACAGAATATACTTCTTGAAAGAAAAGACCAACAGGATTAATACAAAACAATAATGGCAGTCTGACTGACTACAAGAACAAACAAGTTGCTTGCCCAGGAGACATCTAGACAAGTAGTCGGGACCCATCAAAGTAAACCTCCTTCCAAGACTGAGACTCAATGGGAATACATGAACAGACATGTGCTCTGACTGGTGACCATGTTGGTCAACGACAAGGGGAAGTGAGGGAAAAACAGCAATGAAGCTGAGAGCTAACTCCAACCACACTCAATAAACTCCTGTGAACTTGGGTGGAGACCTGGTTGGCCAGCAGTTTGGCAAGACATGGGGATCATGGACCCAGTGTCAGTGACATAGCCACAGATGACTAGAGTGGAGAATGAACCATCCACCTGATAAGAAGAGAGGACATAGGCAGGCACAAGGACACCCACACTTGCAGATATTAACCACTTTACCAGGCTTCAATGGCTGGATGATCAGAGCTCAATGATGATCAGAGATGATCAGAGAAGAATAAAGAAGAGGAAAAAAAGAGTAATCTGATACAATTTGATGAACTTGACCTACATCTATGGATGTAGTAGCTCAAAAGAGGGAACAAATCTTTATAGCGAGGATCAGTCCCACCTTCTCAATACATGGGTGGACAGGGATGGACAACTTGAACATTGGCTACCCAAAATGGGGGTGCTACAAAGGCAAGAAGTGACTGGCTTACAAGGTTTCAAGAGGGAGCCTAGATCCAGGGGGCACAGAGGAAGGTAGAATCTCCCCTGAATAGTATCCAATCTGTCTGGGTGGGACTGATGAAAGGAGATGTGGATAGGGTTGATAATGTAAAGGTAGACATTTTGTAGCAAAAAAGAGGGAAGTGGTAGATTTTGCAGTCCAGGAGTGGAGGGCCCTGGGACCATCAAGGGAGCAGAGTGGAGTGTGGGACCATACCCAGAGAAGCAGTGACGCCAGACATGGAGGCAGAAATGATGACATGGAGAGATGGAGCAGTTGGAAACTCTAGACTCAGAGAGGGAGAGGGCCTGTGTGTTGATGATCAGGAGACAGGCATGCGGGGTGTACCATTTGGTTGGTTGATGATGCGTGGAGGGGATTGTAACCAAGGCAATGTAACAATATACAATAGGATGAATGTAAAACTAATGTTCTTCCATGTAAACTATCACATAATTCACAATAAAACATTTTAAGAACAACAACTGATGCTCTTATCTGTATTAACTAAATTCATAGTAAAAAGTATATATATATATTTTTAAAACGTGACCATTCCTCCGTATTTGTCATTCCCAGCATAGTAAACCAGATGATTGTTGGATTCAAAATGGTGATTACTAATCCATTTCAGTTGACTAATGCTTAGGATAAGGAGCTTTGCTAGCGTAGTGGTTACGAATTGGGCTTCTAACCTCATAGTCAGCAGTTCAAAACTACCAGCTGTTCCGTGTGAGAAATATGAGGCTTTCTGCTCCTGAAAAGATTTACAGCCTTGGAAACCCTGAGCAGGGTTGCTGTGAGTCGGAACCTACTCCACAGCACATAACAACAACAACAACAATGCTTAGGATATTAATTTTTATGCATTCCATTTAATTTTTTACAACTTCCAATTAGCCTACATTCATATTTTTACATTATATGTTCTGATTATTAATGGATGTGTATAGCTGTTTTGTCTTTTCTTTTTTTTTCATTTTGAATTTTGCCCCATCAGCAAATAAAAATTCTGAAAGCTTTCCTCTATTCATGTCATCATGGTCAAGTCTACATTGAGGGGTCAGCTCTTCCACTTCTGTGAGTGCCTTCCAACTTGAGAAGTTCTTCTTCTAGCAGTATATCTAGTAATACTCTGGTGCTATTCATCATGTTTTAATATTCAAGAATCTGGAGCTGTTTCGTAGGTTTTCAGTGGCTACACATTCAGAACTAGTCTGCCTCTCCTTCTTTGTCCATCTCAGTATGAAGCTCATCTGAAACCTTTCTACCATGAGTGTACCCTGCTGGTATTTAAAATACTGATGGCATAGCTTCCATCATCACAGCAACACATAGGCCACCACAGTATGACAAACTGACAGATGAGTGCTGGAAATAGGTATACAGAGGGGACAATAACACCAGTAAATTATGCTTATCATGGAATGGTCAATCATTCGAAATTAAAAGGGCAACAGTTACCTAAAGAAAAGGTTGAGATGGGAAGGGAATGTTGGTGTAATAGAAATAGGAACCACAGCAAGGAAGAGGGATAGCTGTTCTTGCATTGGGGGAGAGGGGTTGCAATCATTGAGATGAAACAAAGACTATGATTTTGTGGAAGTAAAACTGATGATCTTGTCTGTAAACCTCCTCTCAATTCACAGCAAACAAAGAATCATGTGTATGGAGTACAGATGTGCTGCTGTAGGATAATCACTGGACTGGTACCCAAAAAGTCCATGATTCATACCCATCAGCTGCTCTTCAGAAACACTATACAGGGTTGCTGTGAGTCAAAGCTGACTAAATGGTGCTTAATAAGAGTAACAACAACAATATATGATGTTTATAAGCAAGGACCATGTGGTGATATGTAGGCCAGATAAAGGAATTGAAATATTGTTTTATATGTAATGGGATGCCATTGGAATGGCTTGTGCACAAAAGTGATATAACATGATTCATACTTGAAAATGACCTCAATGACTGACCAGCTGAATCAAAATGAATGACAGACAGACAATCTGAATGGTTTCTCTGATTGATTCAAGTGAGTCTTACTATGGAATACATTTAAGCAACTTTGCCTTATGTGATGTGTATCAGTTGGTCACTAGAGAGACAACACTCAAGTGAGGTGCAAATAGAATCCTAATAATTAGAAACATTTGTTCTAAATGTGTCCTAGGAATATTTATAAAAGCCAGAATTTTCTATTTAGTTTGCTTTGACCCATGATCTCCTGGTGCTTACACCCTAGACAGTTAAACCTAAAATGGACAAGAAAAATGGACACCGTTGGAAGTGCTTTATTCACACCAGGATTATTACTGTCTCCAATGGAAACAACCACCAAGCAACAATAAGACCCACAGTGGCAGAGATAGCAAAAGAAAGAAAGAGGCTCCTAATACTCCTTTCCCTTCCCCTTGCTGCTTTTTGACTTAGGGGCCTGGCATTTTCATTTTACATCCAGCTATATATCATCCTCTTGTGGCACTGCAGGATAAACACTAGATCATAAAATTGGATTGAACCACAAGGTTGGTGGTTCAAACTCACCAGCCAGTCCCTGGTAACACTGTACAGGGTCCCTACGATTCATAACTAACAACAACAACATAGCAATAAGACCTTATTTACATAAAGATTACATTAAATAAAATACGTAGAGGGTTTGGCTCAATGCATAACAGAACAGATGTAGCTATTCAGTAAAAGATAGTTTCTCTTCCCACTTTATCCCCTATCTCTGTCGTGATTAACTAAGAACATGCCCAGTAAGGCATTTAACCTTCAGGATCTTCAACTTGTTCATCAAAAAATAAAGTGTACAGAGATACTATTTGAACTCTCTTTTGTGCTAACAGCATTATGTATCTTTGTGTTTTATGTATGTTCAACCAAACCAAACTCATTGTCATGAAGTAAATTCCAACTCACAGTGTCCCTATATAGGATTTCTGAGGCTGTTAATCTTTAGAGAAGCAGAAATCCTCATCTTTCTTCTGAAGAGTGACTGGTGAATTTGAACTGCTATCCTTGCAGTTAGCAGTCCAATGCTTATCCTACAGCAACACCCTTTATGGGTTTAAAGTGGCCCTGAAATTAGCACATCACAACAACACTGTGCCATGCCAGGAGTCATGACCACCACTCTTGCTATCTAGAGAATAGCTTAGTCAGTCAACTGCCATTGTACCTTGTAAAAACAAGTATCTGTTACAATGATCTCTAATGAGCGGACATATTTGTTTCTAAGGCCTTTGATGTTTTAATAATTGACAAAATATTACGTATATATAATATTTTGCAGTCAAGGCTATGTCAACTAATAGTGACCTTGCAGGACAGAATAAAGCTATCCCATAGAGTTTTCACCAAAAGTTGCATTTAAAATATGAACTCTTAACACTTAGGAAGTGCACAATAGATTATCCTTAATATTTAAAAACTAAATGTAAAATGATGAACAACTTTTAAAATATACTAAAAGAGACTAAGAGAGAAGGTAAAACATTTTCTTTAGCCCATGTGTTTTGCTCTTCCAGCCCCTACTTAAGTAAAACTAAGTACAATAAACCCACAAAAATATAGTAAATAATATTGTGACAAAAAGAAAACATAGGTAACCTGTAGTAAAAAGATTTAAAAATTCCCATTAAATAATAAGGGATCAAATATAAATTAAAGAACAGGTTTTCAAAAACATAATTCTGCTTCCTAGTAAGATCTCAAGTATTAGGTTCATTGTTTAAATATAAGAAGCATTAAAAGCAGTTTAATTTATCCAGTGATTGTTGAACAGCTATTTTAAGAGTATACAAATAAAATACACAACTACTTCAGTTGTGTGTGGTTGATGGTTATGTGTCATGGAGTCTATTGTAACTCAAAGTGGCCCTATATAGGGTTTCTGAGGTTGTAAACCTTTCCTGGAACAGAAAGTCTCATTTTCTCCTGTGGAGCTTCTGGTAGATTCAAACTGCTCAACTAGCTTTGGGTTGTACTACAAATAATTAATGAATTGGAAAATACAACTTACATAAATATCAGTAAGCATAAAATATAGGCAATATTTTCATAGCTTATTTTTCACATTAGTTATGTAATATAACACATATGAGGGGAACTTGGAAAGTATTGCTACTAGGGTTCCAGTTGCATGAGTTTATGCCAAACAAAACATGGTTAAACATTTCTCTGTGATCTGTGGATGGTTGCAGACAAGTAATCTCAGTAATACAAATGTCTTAGACTCCTTAGGGTTACTTAAAAAAAGAAAAAAAAAGAAGTTCAATTAAAACTGGTTTTCCAGGAGATCTGCTGAGCCAGTTAAATTCAAGGCAGAGAGGGCAGCTCAGACTGAAATGGCGACTGTTTCTGAGGGGATAATCTTGATACATTTTCCTGAAGGACATAGAAAAATCACAGGGGATTGATATGAAGAGATTTTAAGAAAACGTACAACTGCACTGGTACGAAAAAGGCCAGGAAATTTACGTAGAGGTTTTTTACTTACCCCTTCCCCCTCCCACCCGATTATGATGATGTACCTGCTTATTCCCCGAGTGTAACAAGTGATGGCCTAAGAAAATTTCATTGGGTAATCTTAGATCATCCACCCTACAACCCGGATAATGCCCAATCAGAATTCATTTTGTTCCCCATACATTTAAAAGGAATACAATTTGAATACTTTGCAGATGCCAAAACTGACATTTGATGTGATGCAAATCCAAGAGTATGGATTCTTCAGAGGAAGGATTATTGTTGTTGTTAAGTGCCTTCAAGTCGATTCCAACCCATAGCAACCCTGTATAGGGTTTCCAAGGAGCAGCTGGTGAGCTTGAACCACCCATCTTTGCAGTTCAAACGACTTTGCAGTCTGATGCATTAGCCTACAGCACTACACCAGGACTTCAGGGGAAGGATTGTTGGTGGTGGTGGTGGTGGTGGCTATGTGCCGTGGAGTCCGTTCCGACTCATAGCGATCCTGTACAGGGTTTCCGAGGCTGTAAATCTTTACGAGAGCAGAACGCCTCAGCTTTCTCCCACAGGGGAAGGATTAGAGAGATGGAAATATTGCTTTAAGAAAAGTATAGACCTAGATGGAGAATGGAGTCCTGGTGTGACATTGTGGATTAATGGGTTGTTCTGCAAGGTCAGCTTGAACTACAAGGTAGGCGGTTCAAGCTCACCAGCCAATCTTCGGAAACTCGATACTGGGTCGCTGTGGGTCGAAAATGATTCAACGGCACTTAACAACAGCAGCAAGAAGATGGAAAATATGTAGGGAAGCAATAGATTCACATTTTGATATGTTTATAAAGGTTTCTATGATTTTGTAGCAATGTCTTTTGATTTATCCTGGAACATGAGGAGGGTTTTACTCTAACAGGGACTCTAATATTTACTATTTTGTGACACTAAAGGCTGAATTTTCCTAAAATTATTTCCAAGGCAATCAGATACTGTTTGTATCTCAGGAAAAATGCACATCAATTATATTCTTTGTGGAAATACAACACGTAGCAGGACATATTCTTATTGGAATTTGAGAATTTTCAAAATTAGAAATCTGTGTAAAGAAAATAATGAGCTCAGCTATGTGACAGACATCATGGAAAAGAATGAGTCTTCAATAGTAGTGTAAAGTAGATAGATCAAAATCACAAAAAGACGATGATACAGGCACAAAAATGACAAGGACATCCATCATTATGGGTTGAACAGGTCTTTATGTAAAAAGCTTACTTACATATTCTGAGAAAGGAAATGTCATTTACTAGTTAACCTATCTGGTAGCTTTCTGTGAACTGATGAATAAATATATTCATGACTGTAATTGAAATTAACCTTTTCTAAATAAAAAAGGCTGTTATAATCGTGAATACATTCTCATAGACTATGAAGTACATCAGTACATTTAAATGTTTTGCATTTAAAATGAGTTCTTTTTTACTTGACCCTTTGTATAATTATAATATGATGGTGATAATTATTATAATACTGTCCTTAGTGTAATTTATCCTAAGAGATGAAAGAAATTTATAAACTTTCAACTAATTAATCTATTGTACTAATTATAACCACTCTGGTGTGGCACTGGACTGGTAATGACAAAGTCAGCAATTCAAACCAACCAGCCACTCTCAAGACCCTGTACAGGGAAGCTATGAGTTGGAAATGACTTGACAGCACTCAACAACAACAATCATTACAGAATATGAATTTGTCTGTCGAATAGCCAGTAGAAATAAAATATGATCATATTCACACTAACTCACTTCCTTTGAGGGTTGCTAGCAAAACATTATAAACTAGAAAACTATTTATGATAAGTGTGATCAGATCAGGATTTAGAAGTCTTTTAAATTATCAAATAATTTCTAGGTAAGTATAGTTTACACCCTCGGAAACCCTGTACAGGGTCGCTATGGGTCGGACCCGACTCGATGGCACTTAACAACAACAACAACATAGTCAGCAGAGAAATAATAAAATGTTCAACTGATTTACAATGATTTGTTGAATGAATGTATGTAAGGTATTGACCTCTCATTTCTTCTCATCTAGAAAGAAAATGCCAAAATTTATGTTTTGACTTATCTCAAAGTACAAATCAAGGTCAGCAAGAAAAAAAAGATTCCACAGTTGTCCTTTAGAACATTGTCATTAAAATAAATTTACTTCAGAGATTAATTATTTTACTAGTTATATGAATTGTGACATTGATTTTGCCATCCATAATATTTTAATTATACAGGCACTGAATATATTCTTATGGGTTTATAATTACATAAAATTTTTATATTTAAAAAAGGTTTTTGATATATATCAATGTAAGTTCCAAACTTATTAGAGAGGCAGTGTGTCTTTTTTTCTTGTTTCCAGTTTCAAGACTCTATTGTGCTTTGTGCGAGGATGGGGAAAAAAAGTGTTAGATTTCTTTAAACATATAAAGCTTCTACTATGAATAGAAAGAATGCTAATGTAATTCTAAAATGTTAAAATCATATTCCATTTTTATATGAATACTAAAAGATGATTAGGAACGCTCCTCTAGGGTTCTCTTTAAGACACCAGGTGTCTGAATTTTCAGAAATCAGTCTTTTAGGGGAGATTTATATCTGGAATGAAGACAAAGTTAGGGAATCATTGTATAAATTATATATCTTGTATTCTGAGTTGGTGCCAAGACAGCAGCATAAAACACTGCTAGAAAGGAAACATTAGGAAATGCCAACAGTAAAGAAAATGAACTCAAAAGACATAAAATGAAGAAATTTCCATTAAGAAGTTAAGTAATGCTCATAATAGCAATGTCAGTAAAATTAAGTTTTACAGGTTGTTCAAATCCTTTAAAGCTATCTCAAGCAAAGACAATAAGTAACTTTTCTACGTAAGGGTAAGTCTAAATGCTCACAGTTTATCTAGCTTTATAAAGTGAAAATTAATAAACTTATGTACATTCAAAATATATATTTGAAAATCAGAAGTATATGTCTCACAAAATACAATGTGTTGAGGGCAGAGGTGTTAAGTAGGATTGGGAGGTATAAAAATATTTATGACATTAGTTTTCTCCTCAGATATTCATAGAGCTTTTTTTTAAGCTAATACTGCAAAGAAGAAAGCAGAGGAAAAAAAGAGTAATTTGACATAAATTGATGGACTTAACTGACCTACACCTATATATGCAGTAGCTCAAAAGAGGGAAAAAATCTTTACAGAGAGAATCATTCCCACCCCCTCCATACACAGAGTAGACAGGGATGGGCAACTTGGACATTGGCTACCCAAAATGGGGGAGGAGGGCTAAAATCAGGAAATGTGTGCATCAGGGTAGTATCTTTCACCCTACCTATTTAAACTGAATGCTGAGCAGATAATCAGAGAAACTGGTCTGTATGAAGTAGAATGCAGCATCAAGATTGGAGGAAGGCTTATTAATAATCTGTGATATGCAGATAACACAATCTTGCTTGCTGAAAGTGAGGATGACTGGAAGCACTTACTGATAAAGACCAAATAATACTGCCTTCAATATGCATTGCATTTCACAATAAAGAAAACAAAATTCCCCACAATTGGACTCAGAAGCAACATCATTCTGTTGATGCTATTGTTAGTTACCATTGAGTCAGTTCTGACCCATAGAAACCCTAGACACAATAGAATGAAGCAATGCCTAATTGTTATGTTTGAGTCCATTGCTGCAGCTACTGTGTCAATACATCATTTTTAGGGTCTTCCATTTTGTCAGTGATCTCACTTTACCAAGATTTCCTGATAACATGCCCAAAAGTGGTGGTGTTTATGTGTGGTGGAGTCCATTCCGACTCTTAGCGACCCTGTACAGGGTTTCCGAGGCTGTCAATCTTTACTGGAGCAGAAAGCCTCATCTTTGTCCCACAGAACAGCTGTTAGTTTCGAACTGCTGACCTTGAGGCTAGCAGCCCGATTCGTAACCACTATGATACCAGAGCTCCTTACATATGTGATAGAAGTGAATATTAAGTGTGTTGATTACAGAGAGCTTGCAAGCCCACCATCAGCCTATACTTGATTGGATATGCTAAAAGGGAGTTAGAATTTTCCTGGAAAAAATAGGGTTCTTAATTTAAGCCTTTGTAGAATATGGGGCCTTGAGTGGAATCCTGAGCCACACCCAGAACCTTCAGATTTGGTACATTAGCATTTGAAAAAACACTCAGACAAACCCAGAATTGCTGGAAGAACAGGAGATTCCTGATTGAAAGAAAGCAGAAAAAAGGTAGACAGCATGGCATTTTGAGTTTCAGAGGCATCAAGGCAAGGAATGTCAACCCATCAGGAAAAATCCTGTTCTAGGACCAAAAGTAAAAGGGAACTGGTGAGCTGAATGATCATTGGTGATTACCTGGATCTACTTCAGAGTGGAATTTTGGGAAGTGTAGCAATGAAAACATGGCAGAGTTTCAACATGTTCTATTTGTACCTATTGATATTGAGATTAAAGAAGAGGGAAGGCTGTCAGGTCTGAAGTTTAGAGAGTTATGTGAACTCCTTAACCCATGGGCACTGAACTAGTCCATGGGTGCTAAGGCTGAAAATGAAGTGGTTAGCTGATACAAAGTACGGGAAGTGTATGTAAACTTTCACCCTTGAAGCTGGTACCCATTTGACCTAGCTTGGGTGGCTAGGGTTGAGCTGAGTAAAATCTGATCAGATGAAGATAAAAGTGCTTGAAGCTCTGAGCAAGTGTCAATTGCTATAATTTGATGAACTGGACTTTTGCATGGATGCAATAGCTCGAAATTACAACCAGAATAAAAGATTCATCAGATCAAAGAATATGCTTGTTTGCTGAGTGTACTGGGTTGAGGAAACAGGCAATGTAGATGTTGGCTATCAAAAACGGTGGGCTATAAAAGCATGAAATGGCTGAGTTACAAGTTTTCATGGGTGTGCTTAGTTTAGAATGAGAGGATCCGGTATAATCACACTGAATAGTTTTCCTCTTTTCCAGATGGATCTGGTGAAAGTGGTGGTGAGGGATGATGCTGATAGGATTTTGTGGTTTCAATTGTAAATAATTATTAACAGGATTAATTGTGATTGTCAAAACTGTAATTGTAGAAGATACGTAACTAAAATGGAGGAGTAGTTATTCATTTCAGGAACAGAGGATCCCAGAACCCTCAATATGGAAGAACATGAGTGGAGCGTGGGATCCCTGAATGGCAAAGCTGCAACAGCAGAAGCAATGGCATGGAGAGACAGAAACTTCGGACTTTAGGCCCATGAACTGAGTAAGGTTGTGCCTTTGGGCAAGAGACTAGATTGCATAATGTGCCTTTTGACATTTAAATTAATATATATTTTCTGTTTTGTTTTGTATTTTTGCATCAAATACTTTTGCTTTGGTGATTTGTGACATTTAAGATGAAAATGGGGCCAGTGAGTTTTTGATTGCACATGTTTTAATTGCAAATAAGGCTTTACAATTTTCTTTATTTATTTTATAGGTGTGAAGTTGACAAGGGTGGAATGTAGTGGTTAAGGTTTTGTGTAAACTTTAGTAGGCCAGGATTTCCATAGGTTTAGTAGTTAGGATGTGCGTATTCCCATGTTGATAACACCTAATACATGCATAGTTAGCTCTATGATGAGTAACTGTGAGTAGCCTATTCATTGAAGGTATGCTTCCGTGGAGGTGTGGCCTGCTCCCAATATAATGGACATGTGGGAGAGTCTCCCTATTTCTCTTCCACTGAGGACCTGGGACTTTGCAATTGTGAGTCCTTTCCTTTATAATAAACTTTTCTTTATGTATACATATTTATGTTTCACTGGTTTTGCTTCTCTAGAAAATCTGGCCTATGACTGTCAAGAACCGGCCTTGACACGAGAGTTTGGTTCACGAAGGAGGGAGATCTGGCAGCGACAGAGATAGAGAAAAAGTACACACAAAGAGAGACAAGAAGACACCCCAAGACCAGAGTGGATGCCACACTGGCATCAGACAGATTCTGTATTGTAAACATTTTGGCTATGCATGCCGTTTGCACACCTTGCCAACTGCAATGCCTGCCCGTACTGCAAGCTGTAACGCATGCCTTGCCAGCTGTAACGCATGCGGGCTTTGGTCTGCACCTCCGTTTTATTTCGGGGGAGAAGCTTTACACAAAGGAAAGCAGGGTTTATTAAGACGGGGTACAGAAGTGAAATGTGATTAGTCGTTCAAAACAGGACACCATGATTTACAGGAATCAAATTCTAAAACATACATCACAAATTGTCTTGATAATCTAACATCCTTAATTTCCAGAAATTTAAGCAAATTTATATAGTACTTTTCAGGTTCGAATCCCAGGGCAGCAACTTGGTTTCTCCAGGTTAATTAACATACCTATAGCACCTAATCTCGAATGGGAAAAGGTGAAAAGGATTGAGAGGAGTCCTGCTGTGTTAGCTGCCTGGCCGACACTTGCAGGAGGAAGAAAGACACCTAGGTCAAAGATCTGCACCTGAGGGCGATTTAAGATGGCTGACGCTATTGTTCTTTGGACAAAACCCCGGAATTCGCCAATCCGGAAACTTCTTTTTGGAACCTTTTACAGCCTCGGCTTTAGGAGCAGTTTTGTTTTGATATTTGTCCATGGGTATCAAGGGCTCATGTATTAAGTTAATATCAAACATAACTGAATTTCTTGATAAAGAAAAGCCATGTTTGCCAGGTTTTTCCCTCAGAGAGATTTGTTCCCAGAATCTTAAGCACTGCCAACACAGTGGAGACATTAAGAGAGGCACATAAGAAACCATTTTCTCAGAAGCTATAATTACTGGAGTTCAAAGCATAGAATGAATTAATAGGACTAAAGCAAAGTATACAGAGCTAGCCCAACAGTGAGTTCGTAAAAGCCAATGAACCCGGAAAGTCCGGAGGTTACTTCCTTGAGCCCTCAGGGTCTCTGGCCAGCAAGTCTGAGTGCAGCCACATGCTGGATTTTCATCCATGACACCGGTCCTCAACATCCCAGTACCTGCAGTCTGCAACATATGACAATGTTGTTTTTGTTGTTGTTGTGTGCTTTGCAGTTGGCTCACACTCATAGTGACCCAGTATAGAGTTTCCAAGAGTAGCTGGTGTGTTTGAACTGCTGACCTTGCATTTACCAGAGCAGTGCTTATCCTACAGCACTACACCAGGGCTCTTATATGCAATAGGGGAGACTAAAAATGTCATGGCTTGGGTCGGACACATATTAGTCTTCAAAGTGACATCTTTGCTCTTCAATACTTTAAAGAGGTCTTTTGAACCAAATTTACCTGATTCACTATGTGGTTTGATTTCTTAACTGCTGCTTCTATGCGCACTGACTATGGATCCAAGCAAAATGAAGTATTTGACACCTTCAGTTTTATCTCCATTAATAATGATGCTGTTTATTAGTCTAGTCATTGGAATTTTCATTTTCTTTACATCAAGGCGCAATCCATACTGAAGTCTATAGTTATGATAGAAAAAAAATTGAAGTTCTTAAGAATTTTATTTCACTTGGATCCACAAACATTGTCCATGGAAACAATAGTCAGAAATCAAATAACACATTGCAATAGGAAAATCTATTGAAAATATAGACATACCTTGCTTTATTGTGTTCCATACACATTGTGCTTTTTTAAAAAAAATATATGTTTGTGTCAACACTGTGTCAAGCAAGTCTGTTGCTGCCATTTTTCCAATTGAATGTGCTCACTGCATGTCTATGTCACATTGTGGTAATTCTCTCAATAATTCACTTTACATAATGCTACTATGTACTTAATATATTACCCCCAGAAAAGCCACTGCCTTAAATTGATCCCACCTCATAGAACACCATATAGGGTTTCTTAGACTCTAACACTTTACAGAAGCAGACAGCCTCATCTTTCTTCTGAGCAGCTGATGGATTTTTACTGCTTAGCTTGTGCTTAGCAATCTATGACTAACCCACAGTGCCACAAAGACCCCTTAATGGATCACAGTATAATGTAAACATAACTTTTATATGCCTTAGAAAACCAGAAAATTCATATGACTTCAATTCTTGTGATATTTGCTTTATTGCAGTGGTCTGAAACTGAACCCACAATATCTTCTAGGTAAACCTTTATCTCTTGAAAACATTAAAAAGAAAAAATGTCGTCTTGAAGACTAAGGTGTGCATGATCCAAAATACAGTTTTTTTAATTACCACATATGCATTTGAAAGCTGGAAAATGAATAAGAAAAACTGAAGAAGAAATGATGTACTTTAATTATAGTTTTGCTGAAGAATATAGAATATACCAGGGACTTCCAGAAGGTAAAAACAAAAACAAACTTGTCTTGGAGGAAGTACAGACAGAGTATTTCTCAGAAGAGAGGATGACAAGAATTCACTCATATACTTTGAACATATTATCGTAATGGGCATCATAGTTGGTAAAGAAGAGGGTCTTGAAAAAGAGGAAGAATTCAATGACATTGATTGATCTTCACTGAGTAGTTAAAGCAACAGATCAAACATAGCAACAATTGTGAGGATAGTGAAAGTCTGGGCAGAGTTTTGTCCTCTTTTACATAGGGCCACTATGAAATAGAAGCAAGTTGATGGCACCTAACAACAGTGATGTAACAAGCAATCCCTCTGTGGTGCAGACAGTTAAGGTGCTTGGCTGACTAACAGAAAGGTTGGCGGTTTGAGTATATTTGGAGGCTACTTTGAAAAAAGGTTTGGTAATTGCCTGCTCCCAATCATATATATGTATGTGTATATGAATCGGGTTACGAATCTGGCTGCGAACTGCAAGGTCAGCAATTCGAAACTACCTGCTGTTCTGCGGGAGAAAGATGAGGCTTTCTGCTCCTGTAAAGATTTGCAGCCTCAGAAACCCTGTACAGGGTCGCTATGAGTCGGAACCAACTCCACGGCACATAACAACAACAACAACTATATATATATGTGTG
>NW_006408586.1:9476506-9519258 GCF_000296735.1 Chrysochloris asiatica
CTGACTCTTGGTGATTACATATGTGTCAGGATATAACTGTACTCCATAGGGTTTTTAGGTTTTTATTGATTTTACAGGAAATTACCAGATATATATGTTTTAAATTATAATTGAATCCATGCACAATTAACTGCCAGTATGTAAGGGAACATTATGGAAATGGAAGATGTTTCCGCCTCTTCTTCCATGAACTTTGATTTGTAGGGACAAATATGAACTCTCGTGAGGTTGTTTACTTTAATGTACAAAATTTTATCTTAAGCTCCTTAATTACAACTACTTAGAAGCTGGTGATCTGACTACCAAAAAATGTTTGACCTGGAGATATTGCATGAAATTTGGACTAACTTGGAGGCATTAGAACACAGTTTATGTTGTTGTTGTTAGGTACCATCGAGTCAGTACCGACTCATAGCAACCTTATGTACAGCAGAACGAAACAGAGCCTGATTCAGGGCCAACGTCACTATTGTTGCCATGCTTGAATCCTTTGATGCTGCCACTTGACCAATCCATCTTGTTGGGGGTCTTTCTCTTTTTCTCTGACCCTCCACCTTACCAAACATGATCTCCTTCTCCTGACAATATATCCAAGTATGAGAGACAAAGTTTGGCCATCTTGGCCTCCAAGGAGCACTCTGGATGTACTTCTTCCAAAATGGATCTACTGGTTCTTTTGGCAGCCCATGCACTTTCAATATTCTCCTCCAACACCATAATTCAAAAGCATCAATTCTTCTACGGTCTTCCTTATTTACTGTCCAGCTTTCACATGCATATGAGGTTATTGAAAATACCATGGCTTGGGTCAGGCACACCTTAGTCCTCAAGACAACATCTTTGCTCTTCAACACTTTTAAAAGGTCTTGTGCAGCAGATTTACTGAATGCAATACGTCGTTTGATTTCTTGACTGCTGCTTCTGTGAGTGTTGATAGTTGATCCAAGAAAAATGAAGTCCTTGACGACTTCTTTCTTTTGTCCATTGATAAAAAATGTTGTTTATTGGTCCAGTGGTAAGGATTATTATGAGTTCTTTGTGACCATTGCAAAGGGTTATCGAGCCCAGATATGAAGCAGTGAGTACTGTGGGAGGAATGCGTGGTGTCAGAAGAGGGTAAAGAAGTTTGTAAGGTGGAAGCTTATTTGCCTTCTACTTCATAGGATTCAGACTTGAGCTGATTTTGAATTTGATTTTCTTTCCCCCTTATGAAGACAGGGAAAGTCAGACATGGTTTTGGTGCAGAGAATGTAAAAATATCAGAAAATGTAACTTCTGTCATTTTCTATGTCAGACACAGGAAATAGAGCCAAACCCCAAACCAAACCCATGCCATATAGTAGATTCGGATTAACAGGGACTCTGTTTAAGGTTTCCTAGATGGTACATTTTTATGGGAGCAGACGGTCTCATCTTTCTCCCAGGGAGTGGCTGATAAATTTGAACTGTTAACCTTGCAGTTACCCACCAAGACTCTTGAATATGTAATCATTAATAAAGCACACTAACATCATTAATAAAATAATACATTTTAAATTGTTGAAAGGATTACTATACTTTCTAAAAATGGCAATGAAGTTTGACAAACTTTTTTTAGAGGAAGAAACATTTAGTTGTCTTGAGAGCATATGGAGATACATTATGAGAGATGGCAATGTAAAAGCTAAGAGTAAAAGTTCACTAGGGAAAAATGATGGAGCAATCAGAGGGTTTCAGAAGGGCCATCTTAGTCAACAGATGTTGAATATCATAGATATGATGGCTTTGCCTGACTTCCATAGGTAGACACCTCACTTCTTTGTGTTCCAATGCTATGTGCATTTGTTTCCAATGAGAGTGCCTACAACAATTTCTTGCATTCCAAATGATACACCAGGAAGACCATTTATTGAACTAGATATCCCCATGAATTTAACATACTAGAAAGTCAATGAATGACTTTACATTCCCTTACCTTAAGTTAGGACCCTGGTGTTACAGTGGTTAAGAGCTCAGCTGTTAATAGAAAGTTAGACAGATTAAATTGACTACCACTCTGATGAAAGAAATATGTAGCAGTTTTTTCCATGAAGATTACAGTGCTTGAAAAGCTATGGGATATGTAGTCCACCCTGTTCTATGGGGTCACTATGCATTAAATCTATTGAATTGAAATGAGTCTATCTTGAATTAAAACCATGTCCTACAATGGGAAGGAAGGGTAGGGTGATATAAAGATCATTCCACTTTTTTGACACCAACTAAATTGAAGAAATTCAATTCCAGTTCAGCTCTATTCAATTCAGTTCCAATTCAACTGCACCTGCAGTACTACTTCTGACTCTAACATCCCAGGCTAAGGAAAATATCAAAAGATAAAAGATGCAGCTACAGCAGGCTGTCGAGATTATTCCATTGTTCAGATACCAGCTACAAGCTTGGAGGTTCTCACAGCACCCTCATTTCAAGCCTTCTATTTGCATATTTAGTTTATCCTTACTCATTATTAACTGTAAACTCTAGCATATCCAGAGTCCTTGTCACTTCTGACCTGTTGTCTCCCATTACTCCCTTGAGTTAAAAAATTCACTACATTTTTTTAGACCTCAGGAATATTCTATGTTTATGAATTTTGCACAATTACATATTTATTTTAGCAAAAAACATACATATGAGGGCAAGGTCTAGAGAGTTCTCAAGATGACACTTCCATGTCTTAAAAGATACATACTATACTATTTCTATCAATTTCTATAACCTCATGAAGGGTGACAGTGTTTCTCTGTTATTCATAAGGTTTTCAGTGACTAAATATTCAGAAGTAGTTCATCACTCCTTCTTCCTAATCTGTCTTCATCTGGAAGCTCACTTGAAACCTGTTCAACATGGGTGACCCTGCTGATATTTAAAATACCCGGGGCATAGCTTCCAGAATCACAGCAACTCACAAGCCACCACAGTATGACAAACTTTGTATCAATGGAGAAAAGATTGAAGTTGTCAAGGACTTCATTCTTCTTGGATCAACTATTAACACTCATGGAAGCAGCAGTCAAGAAATCAAATGATGTATAACATCAGGCAAATCTCCTACACAAGACCTTTATAAAGGGCTGAAGAGCAAAGACATCAGCTTGAGGACTAAGGTACACCTGACTCAAGCCATGGTATTTTCAATATACATGCAAATCAGGAGGGACCAATCACTGGAGAAGGATATCATGTTTGGTAAGGTGGAGGGACAGAAAAGACTATGAAGACCCCCTAGAGAGATGGATTGGCAAAGTAGCAGCATCAATGTGCTCAAGTGTAGCAACAATTATGAGGTTGGCCCAAGAATGGGCAGTGTTTCACTCCATTGTGCATAGGGTCACTATGAGTTGGTACTGACTCAATGACGCCTAACAACAACAACAACAACAACAACATAACTATAAAGGCTCTGGAGATTATGTGACCAGACCCTTTGCTGTTACCTCTTTATTTAGGCACGATTGATTTAATTCAAAATAGATGTCAGAAGAGACTTAAATTTGCTTTGGAAGATATAATAACAAAAGCAAATAGAAGAACTGATGACGTAAAAAAAGTTGAACTGAAAATTTCAAGGTCATCTTGAGAATATAAAGTATTATGATGAAATGTGCAAAGACCATGAATCAGAATGCCAAAAGGGAAGAATATACTCCACATTTCTCAAGCTGAAAGAGTTGAAAAAATTTCAAGCCTCGAGTTGCAACACTGAAGGAAACTATGAGCAAAATATTGAATGGTACAGGAAACATCAAAAGAAGATGAAAGTTAATACACAGAATCTCTGTTCCAAAAAGAATTGGTTGATGTTCAACCATTTGAGGAGATAGCATATAATCATGAACTGATGGTACTGAAAGAAGAAGTCCAAGCTGTATTGAAGAGATTGGTGAAAAACAAGGCTCCAGGAATTGATGTTTGTTGAACTGTTTCAACAATCTGATGTCAATCTAGAAGCACTCACCTATATAAAAAACATTTGAAAGAGAGCTACTAGACAAAATCTAACAGACTGGAAGAGACCCATATTGTACCTATTCCAAAGAAAGGTGACCCTGTTGTTGTTGTTAGGTGCCATCAAGTCAGTACTGACTAATAGTGACCCTATGAACAACAGAACGAAAAACTGACCAGCCCTGGGCCAACCTCACAATTGTTGCCATGCTTAAGCCTGTTGATGCTGCCACTTTGCCAGTTCATCTCTCTGGGATCTTCCTTTTTTTCTCTGACCCTCACCTTACCAAACATGATATCCTTCTCCAGCAACTGGTCCATCCTGACAATATGTCTGAAGCATGAGAGACGAAGTGTGGCCATCCTGGCCTCCAAGGAGCACTCTGACTACTCTTCTTCCAACACAAATCAGTTGGTTATTTTGGCAGCCCATGGCACTTTCAGTATTTTCCTCCAACACCATAACTCAAAAGATTCATTTTCTATGGTCTTCCTTATTCATTGTCCAGCTTCCGTGTGTATGAGGTTGTTGAAAATACCATGGCTTGGGTCAGGCGTACCTTATTCCTCAAGCTGACATCTTTGCTCTTCAACACTTTATAAAGGTCTTGTGTAGAAGATTTGCCTAATGCAATCTGTCGTTTGATTTCTTGACTGCTGCTTCCGTGAGTGTTGATAGTTGATCCAGGAAGAATGAAGTCCTTGACAACTTCAATCCTTTCTCTGTTGATAAGAATGTTGCTTATTGGTCCAGTGGTGAAGATTTTTTGTTTTCTTTAAATTGAGATGTAATCCATACCAAAGGATGGATTTATTTATTTATTTTGATCTTCATCAGTAAATATTTTAAGTCCTCTTCACTTTCAGCAAGTAAGGTTGTATCATCTGCATATTGCAGGTTGTTCATGAGACTTCCTCAAATCCTGATGCCCATTTTTCCTTCATATAACCCAGGTTCTCTGATTATTTGCTGAGCATACAGGTTGAATAACTATGGTGAAAGAATACAACCTTGTCGCACACCTTTTTTAAATTTTAAACCATTCAATGTTCCTATGTTCTGTTCAAACAGCTGCTTCTTAGTCCATGTACAGATTCCTCATGAGCACAATTAAGTGTTCAGGAATACTCATACTTCACAATATTGTTCATAGCTTGTCATAATTCACACAATCGAAAGTCTTTGCATAGTCAGTAAAACACAGGTAACATCTTTCTGATATTCTCTGCTTTCAGCCAAGATCCATCAGACATCAGCAATGATATCCCTCATTCCCCATCCTCTTCTGAATCCTGTTTGAACCTCTGAATATTCTCTATTAATTTATGCTTGCAGCCATTTCTGTATTACTTTTAGTAAAACTTTACTTGCATGGGATATCGAAGAGATTGTCTGATGATTTCCGCATTACGTTGGGTCACCTTTCTTTGGAATGGGCACAAATATGGATTTCTTCCAATCAATCAGCCAGATTTCTTAGCATAGATGAATTAATGCTTCCAGTACCATCTCACTTTCTTGAAAGATTTCATTTTGATTGCATTAATTCCTGATGCCTTGTTCTTTGCCAATTCCTTCAGTGCACCTTGGACTTCCTCCTTCAGTATCATTGACTCTTGATCATATGCTACCTCTTGAAACGGTTGAACATCAACCATTTCTTTTTGGTACAGTGACTCTGTATATTCCTTCCTTGTTCTTTTGATGCTTTCTGCAACAATAATTTGCCCAGAGAATCCTTCAATAGCAAAAGTCAAGGCTTGGATTATTTCTTCAGTTCCCCCAGCTTGAGAAATGCTGAGCATGTTCTTCCTTTTTGGTTTTCTGTCTCCAAATCTTTGCACATATTCTTGTAACATTTGACTTTGTCTTCTCGATTTGACCTTTGAAATTTTCTATTCAGCTCTTGTACCTCCTAATTTCTTCATTTGCTTTAGCATCTCTACACTGGAGAGCAAATTTCAATGTTCCTCTGACATCCATTTTGATTTTTTCCTTCTTTCTTGTCTTCTTAATGAATGTTTGCATTCTTCCTGTGACCCTGTAGAACATGGTAAACATGGAATAATGTAATTAATATCACATGTACATAAAATTTTGCTTAAGACAATTTTATAAAGTTTCAGCAATATATTGACAAGGAGCTTCCAGAAATTGTATCCAGATTCAGAAGAGAACAAGAAATGAGGAAAATCATTGTTGATGTCAGATAGATTTTCTCTGAAAAAATGCTTGCATTTTATTGTTTTTGTTAAGTGTCTTCAAGTCTGTTCTGACTCATAGCAACCATGAAAAATTCCTGTACTTATCTTTGCTACACCCATTTTTTCTGGCTATTCAAAGACATTTGAATATGTAGTTCATAATCAAGCATGGATAACACTCACTGTAAAGAATATGAATTCTAGAATAATCAGTGTGCTCATGTGAAACCTATAGATAGCTCAAGAGGCAATCATTTGAATAGAATAAGGGGTTACAGAATGGTTCAAACCAGGAATATTGTCAGAGTTGTATCCTTCCACCAGGCTTATCCAATCTGTATGTTGAACAAATAATCCAGGAAACTGGACTATATGATAAAGAACATGGCATCAGGACTGGAGGATGGCTCACTAATAACCTGTAATATGCAGATTACATAAGCTTCCTTGTTGAAAAAGAAGAGGACTTGAAGTAGTCACTGATGAAGATAAAAAAATACACTCTTTAGTAGGGATTACAACTCAGTATAAAGAAAACAAAAATCCTCACAACTGAACAAATATACATCATGATAAGAAGAGAAAAAAATGAAGTTGTCAAAGACTTCATTTTACTTGGATCCACATGAACCAATGCTCATGAACCTCTGGTCAAGAAATCAAATGATATATTTCATTGGACAAATCTGCTGCAAAAGAACTCTTTAAAGTGTTAAAGAGCAAAGATGTCACTCCGAGAACTAAAGTTTGACCTGACCCAAGCTGTGGTATTTTCAATTGCTTCATATATATATAAGGAGCTCTGGTAGCGTAGTGATTATGAATCAGGCTACTAACCTCAGAGTCAGCAGTATGAAACTACCAGCTGTTCTGCAGAAGACAGAGGAGGCTTTCTGCTTCCATAAAGATTTACAGCCTCAGAAACCCTGTCCAGGGTCACTATGAGTCAGAACTGACTCCATGGCACATTACCACCACCACCATATGTGTATGAAAGCTGAACAATGAATAAGGAAGACCAGAAAAGAAAGGATATGTTTGAAGTATCTCTGATAAACCTTCCTGACCACACCTGGGTGGCCTGGTGTAGCATTGTAAAATAAGCCCTGGACTGCTAGCCACATGTTTGTCAGTTCAAACTCACCATCCAATCCTTAGAAACACTATATGGGGTCATCATGAGTCAGCACTTAACAACAACACACAACAACCTGATCACACCTTAGCATTTATGCTAACAAATGCCTTGAGGTTGGAGCTGTCCAGGCCAGAAAGACTCATCACATGATGTCAGCCTGATGACAGGGAAGAGTGATTAAAGATTGAGTTCAGTACATTGATTTTAGTACAGACACATATGGCAGAGGCAGGGTTACTGGATATTCTATCATTACCCTCTTCAAAAAAGAAAGAGAGAGAGAGAGAAATGAAGGGAAGGACAGAAAGGGAGGGAGGAAGGAAAGGAAAAAAGGAAGGAAGGAAAAAATCATATCAAAAACACCAATAGAAGACCAAGTCAAGCTTCCATTTGATAAGAGGCATGAAAAAAATTAGGGAAGAGCATGGGCTCTTATGGCATAAAGACATTCACTTCATCCTGTTGCCATGGGTTTTGGGCTTCCTTTAACCTTTCTCCACTTATTTTCCTGCTCCATGTGTCTTCCAATTTAGTCCTGTACTGTCTGCAGAATTGTAGCACAATGGCACAGCTGCAGAACCCTGATGGAGGTTTACTTAAGAGAACAGTAGTTAATCATATGTTTGCTGTATTTTCCCACTTACTTCTTTTTACTTCTCTGCCCTTACCCTGTCCTTGAATGCGTGTTACTATCTTCAAGGCTGTATTCTGTGAAGGGTTAGTAATTTTCAGTGATAATAGGACTATACTGAGCATGGAAGGAGGGTGGAGATTCAACAGCTGAGTAGGAAGTCCTATAGATTTAAAGCAGAATTTCTTTATCCTATACTGTACAAAATAATGAGTAAATATGCTAATACCTCTCTAAACAGAATTATATGAGTTATGTATAATTGTCTTTGATTTCATAGAATAGTAGAATCATTTCAAATGCACAATAACATTGATCAGAAATGAAAGGGAAACTGTAGACTTGTCTGCATTATTTGGAAGCTAGTGTTGTACTTGGTTAATAAAAACACACTATTTGATATTATCTACACATGATACATGTATACACATATTGGAGTCCTGGTGTGGCACTGTGGGTTAATGCGCCAGACTGCAAAGCCATTTGAACTACAAGCTCAGTGGTTCAAGCTCACCAGCCGCTCCTTGGAAACCCTATGCAGGGTTGCTATGGGTCGGAACCAACTCGACGGCACTTAACAACAACAACACATGATACATTAGGATGAGTTTCTATTTAAGCTAAATTTAATATGTTACTGTCATTTATTAAGAGGAGTAGGCTAACATTTCTTGAGTTTATGCTCTGTGCTGTCTTCTTACAACAATTATCTGTCAATTGTGACACGGTATGTTTGTACATAGGTATTTGCCTTTGCTGTAAATATATCCATGGTAGAGCATTCAGGAAGCAAAGCTGTGAAAACTTCTAGAGGGAATGAATTGCTAGGCCTAGGGGCTCAGTACCATAGTCTTGGGGAACACCGAGATCCACTGGCATCACATAGTTCACAAATTCAATGTTCTAACATCTTACTTTGGTGAGTAGCCACTGGAGTCTTACAAGCTCATAAGTGGCCAACAAAAGGGCAAATATTTGTCTTTTCCTGTCTTGAATAGAGAAGAGTGATGAAAATTAAAGATACATGGAAACAATTAGTCCAATGGATTAAGGGACCACTTGGGTGTAAGTTTCCACAACCATGTAACTAGAAGAACTAAATGGTGCCCATCTACCACTATCAACAGATTAAAGGAATAGCAATAGAAAGCCCTATCTATATATGGAAAAAATGTGAAACAAAACTCAAAATCATAAAAACAACTGAGCTTACTGGTCAGAGAAAGACCAGCAGAATGCCCAGTATTATGGCCCTTAAGTCACTCTGTAGGTATGAAAATGAACACACATCCAAAGTCTCAATTTTCAGTCAAAGAGTACACAGTCCTAGAAGAGGAACAATAAGACTGGGGGACAGACATTCCTTATTTCAAATTAACCATTTGAAATTTAAAAAGCAGCCATTGACCCAAGGACAAGGTTTAGAAAGGTTATAGTAAAGAATGAGGAATGTAAATAGGAAACAAAGGGAGGAAATGGGATAAGTGAAGTTACATATTAGGCATGGAAGTAGATGAGATGAAACAAACTGTATATAAACTATTGAGTGGAAAACAGATCTTTGTAAACCCTTACCAAATTCACAATTTAAAACAAACATCTTAGAAACTGAGTTGTTTTTCCTATAATATGTGTGAAATTCAAAATTAATAAACATGCTGGTGTTTGAGCCACTTCCAGCCCAAAGCAACAAGGTATAGGGTTTCCAAGGAGAGCTTGAGCTGCCTACCTTGCAATTCAAACCAGCTTTGCAGTCCAGCACATAAACTCATAGCACCACACCAGCAATAAACAAATAAAATACAATTTTATCTCAGCAACGATGGAATTTAGTAAATTTGATTAATTAACTTAAGAAGAAACTATTTAAAATGTTGCTCATAACTATTTCACATGCTTTTACCAAATCGAAATTATATAATATACATAAAAATTTTTAATGGAGTATTTTATTTGCATAAATTATCTATTTAATTTATCTATTTAAATGGAGTATCTATTTGCATAAATTATCATTATTGTATTGTTGTTGATAAGTGCCTTAAACCAGTTCCTACCCACAGCGACCCTGTTCCCAAGGAAGACCCTATTCCCAAGGAGCGGATGGTGAGCTTGAGCCACCGACCTTGTGGTTCAAACTGACCTTGCAGCATATTTACACTCAGCAGCATTCCAGGAACTCCCATAGTGGTTAGCGTCTGCCTGCTAACCTCGAGGTCAGCAATTCAGAATTACCATGTCTTTCTCTCTAGTAATGGCTGAAAAAATAACTATTTTTCTGTTCTAGGTTTCAACCCAGATGTTGTTGTTAAGTGCCAGAGTCGATTCCGACTCACGACAACCCTGTGTGGGATTTCCGAGGAATGGCTGGTGAGCTTGAACAACCAACCTTGCAATTCAAACCGACCTGGCATTCCAACACATTATCCCACAATGCCACATTAAATTTAGTTATATATCATTCATCTCCTTCTATCTTTTATTATTATTAGTGACCATGACACTTTAGAAAAGAACTGCATATGATTTTGTTTCACATCACTCCTAACAAAATTTTTTACAATCGTCTGAACAAACCTAAAGAACAGTTTTGTTTTGAACACACTTTTAAATTTAGAATAATTACTGATAAACAGAAAAGTTACAAAGATAGTAGAAAGAGTTCATTTTCCTTTATTATTAATATCTTAAATTATGTGGTACATTTTCATAATTAATAAATCAATACTGCCACATTCTTATTAACTGAAGTCCATGATTTATTTAGATGTCCATACTTTTCACTCAGCACCCTTTTTCTGTCCCATTCAGGGTATCATATTATATTAATTCACGATGTCTCCTTTGTCTCGACAGCCATTCTCCACGGGAGAAAGATGAGGCTTTCTACTCCTGTAAAGATTTATAGCCTCTGAAACTCTATAAAGGGTCACTATGAGTCAGAACCGACTCCACGGCACACAACCACCACCATCACCACCTTACTCTCTTGTTTACTGTCTCAGTTTCCCAGCTTTTGCTTCTTTTTGATGGTCTTGACAGTTTGAGAAGTATTTGTCCGACGTTTTGTAGAATGTCCCTCTACTGGGATTTATCATGATTATACTGCGGTTATGAGTTTTGGGGAGGAAAAGGCTCACAAGTAAAGTTGCCATTCTCATTACATTATTTAAAAAGTATATACTAATTACTTTTTCTGGAGCTCTGGTAGCGTTGTTGTTGTCGTTGTTGTCAGGTGCCATCGAGTCGGGACCGATTCATAGTGACCCCATGCACAGCAGAACGAAACAATGTCCGATCCTGGCCCAACCTCACTACCGCTGCCACACTTGAGTCCATCAATGATGCCACCTGGCTGATCCATCTCGTTGGGGGTCTTCCTCTTTTTCTCTGACCCTCCACCCTACCCAGCATGACATCCTTCTCCAGCGATTGTTTCCTCTGGTAGCGTAGTGGTTACGAATCGGGCTGTGAACCGTAAGGTCAGCAATTTGAACTTACCAGTCGTTCCGCGAGAGAAAGATGAGGCTTTCTGCTCCCGTAAAGATTTACAACCTCGGAAACCCTGTAAAGGGTCGCTATGAGTCGGAACTGACTCCACGTCACATAACGACAACAACAATTAATTTTTATTTGAACATTGGTTATTTGTTTGAGGCAATGTTTGTCAGATTAGTCCACGATATATTTTGCCTCTTTTTTTCACCTTTTCAATCAGTGATGGTGGTGTTTATGTACCGTGGAGCCAGTTCCATCTCTAAGCAACCCTGTTTAGGGTTTCCAAGGCTGTAAATCATTACTGGAGCAGAAAGCCTTATCTTTCTCGAAGAACCGCTGGTAGTTTAGAACAGCTGACAGTGAGATTAGAAACTCCACTGGTAACCACTAGGCGGCCAGAGCTCCTTTTCAATCAGCGCTTGGAAGGAAGTCATCATGCACAGATCACACTTCAGGACCAGCGGTATATGCTATACCTCTGTAAGGCAGGGTATTCACATAAATTATGAGATTTTTCTTCAGAGATGTGTCTCTTTCCTCAATTAATTTGCTTATTCAATTATTTATGTATACAATTATGAGCTGATAGATACTTATTCTATACTTTGGATTCCAGACCACTCTACATTATTTAATTTTGTGCTCAAATTGTTCTATTTTGGGTCATTGGGAGCTATTTCAGCAGTCTCCTGTGTCCATTTGACATGTTCCCATTACTGAATGTGTGTTTGATTATTTGTCTTTTTGTTGTTATTTGCTTTGTTTTAGCACTTCCTTACTTCCTGGTAATTGAAGATGCTCTAGGCTCACCTTTTATGTTTTCCATCTTGGACATAGTTGATTTCCTCAGGAACTGATATTCAAAAACAAGACAAAGAGCTTAGTGTGCTAACTGTTTTGTTAGTATTGTTGTTTCTAGGCCCCCTCAGCTGACAGATCAGTAAAATATATTTGTATAGAATAATTTATTTTCATACACATATTTGTGAATATTTCTATATGTACTAATCTTTATTTATACTAAGCTACCCTGTTTGATACTAATGTCTCTGCCTTTAATTCAGTATTCCATGATCCATTCTAGCCTTCTACCTTTCTTATCAGTAACCTGTCACTCTAACAATGAAAAGTGTTACTAACATCAGCTGTCATTCATTTACAGTACACATTGTAGTATACATACATAGTGATTTCAGAATCGTTAACCTATACCTGTGGGAAACTTTCCCAACTAGAGTACATGCTATGTATTGTTCTTTTCACCTAACCTTATAGTTGTCACTCATTTTGAAAGTTTTCTATACAGCACCTTTTACTGTCCAATTCATTTAGCAAAGTTATGTCATAGATTTGTAATATAGTTAGGTTTTTATAGTCTGCATTCTATCTTAGAATCCAGAATCTTCTATATGATTTATTTAAATTTGCATATAAGATTTGATCTTTGTTCTGTAAAGTTCTGAATTTTAACATATGTTCAGTTTCATGTATCTGTCATTACAGTATCATACCAAAAGCTATCATCTCACTAAAAATCTCCCATTTCATGTATTCGGTCCTTCCTGCTTCCTAACCACCAGAATACCACTTATGGGTTAGAGATGTTTATACATCTTCTCAATTGCCTCATATGCATTTGAAAGCTGGAAAAAGAAAAAGAAATACAGAAGAATTGATGCATTCAAATTGTGGTGTTGGCAAGGAATACTGAATGTAACTGTGTGTTGCTAGAAAGACAGATCAATCATAGAGGAAGAAAATCCAGATTGCTTCTTTAGAAGCAAGTATGGTGAGACTTTGATTCACTTACTTTGTACCCTTAATCAGGAAAGACCAAAAAAAAAGTCAAGTAAATGCTGACTCAAAGATACAATTCTGTTAAATAGAAGATAATTGAAAATGTGGTAAGCCTTAATGAGATGGATTGACAAAATAGTCATGGACTAAAAAAAAAAATACCTACAATGATGAACTAAAAATAAGGCTGGGCAATGCTTTGTGCTGGTAGTGCAGTCATTAAGAATTGGGCTGTTAATCTTACGTCACGGTCAGCTATTTGAAACTACCAGCAGTTCCATGGGAGAATGATGAGGCTTTCTGCTCCTGTAAAAATTTACAGCCTCAAAAACCCTATGCAGGGTCACTATGAGTCAGAACCAACTCCGTGGCACATAACAACAATAACAGTGCTTTGCTCTGTCATATATAAGGTGTTCATTGTTCTGAGCTGACACCATAGAAACTACAACAACAAAAATGTTGGATTTTTCAGAATATCTTATAAACAGAGACATGTAATATGCATTCTTTACTGATTAGCTTCTTTCACTTACTAAGATGCATTAAAGATTCATCCCTAGTTTCCTATGTTTGATATCCCATTCCTTTTATCACTAAATAATATCCCATTATATGGATGTAACGGAGTTTATTTTTCCACTGACATGTTGAAGGACATCTTAATTACTTGATTTTTTGGTTAGTATGAATAAATCTTGCTTTATTGTACAGACATACTTTTAAAATCAAGACAGGTACATAGCTAGGAACATAACTATTGAAATACATACTATGTTTAAATTTGTAATACACTACGAAAGATGTCTTCCAAAGATGCTGTATCATTTTTCATAAACATCATCAATAATGAAGAGTTCCCGGTGCTCTGCACCTTCAGTACCAAGTGGTAATGTCAGAATTTTTGGTTTACTTGTAATAATCATTCTAATAGATATATAAAGTTATCTCATGATTTTTTTTTTCTTTTTCCAATGACACCTGACTTTGAGAAACGTTTGTGTGTTTATTTTTCATTTATATCACTCTTGATAAGGTGTTCATTTAGCTGTTTTACCCATTTTAAATTGAGTTGTTTTTCCTTATTTCCAAGACTTAAGAGTCCTTCCCATATATTGGATGCAAGTTTTTTATTCTCACTTTCTTACTTTTTTTCTCAGTCTGTAACTTGCCTTTCCATTCTCTCTTCATTTTCTTTTTTAAAAATTTTTATTGTGAATTGAGAAAAGGTTTATAGAGCAGATCACCAGTTTTACATACAACAAATATACTTTGCTATATTAGATGATTGCAATCCTTTTCATGTACCATCAGTTAACAGTATGTATCTCTATTTTCTTTAACTCTTAACTGCTCCTTGTTTTTCCTATTACCGTCACCTTTCCTCTACCAACCTCCCTCTTGTTGTACATTGCCTGCCCTGTCACTCATGTTAATATGTGTCTACCATCTAGCCAGTGAATCATTTTTCCTCTCCTTTCCCCTGAGTAATCATCATAGATTGTTTCTTTTACCAGAAAACATTGTCGTACCTTTTTATATCGCTGGTCTCATACAATATTTGTCCTTTTGTGATTGACTAATTTCACTAAGCATAATGTCCTCCAGGTCCATCCATGTTGCGAGGTGTTATACAGCTTCCTCATTGTTCTTCGATATTGTTTTTTGTGTGTGCCAAAGTATTAGTTTAACTATATCTCTGTTGATGAGCACTTAGGTTATCTCCATTTTTTTTATGTACCTCTTGTAAACAGTATATTGCAGTGTCCTGTGTTTTTATCCATTCTGCTCTCTCTGTTTCTTGATTGGTGTATTTAATCCATTTATAGTCTGTATAATTATCAATAAGTATGAATTAATTGCTGTCATGTTGCTGTGTGTTCTTTGTGGTATTGCTGTTGTTGTTTTTTTGTTCCATATATTTTCTGCACTGAGTTAATTTTGTTTGCAAATATTCTTTTCATGTTCATTTCTGTTGTGCTAATGTTTATGCAATCTTTCTGATTTTACTCATTTTTATTTTGATATGCAGATGTATTAACTTTTTTTGAGGTTACTCTATAGTTTATTAATATTTTTCTCTTTTTAAAACTGTCTCTTTCTTCTTGAAATCTACTTAACTTCCTTGTCATGTGGAAGTTCTGTATCAATACTATTCCCTCTTTTTTACATTATAGTTGACATCATTATAAAATGCTATCTCTGTTTCCTTATTTTCAGTCTTGTAGTTTTGCTTTACTTTAAGTACTTGTATATCTGGATTGCATTCTGGATGGTGTTGTCATATTTGTTATTCTCAGGTTATTGTCTGCTGTTGTTGGTTCTCAGGCCAAAGAATATTTTTTAGCATATTTTACAGAGTTGGTCTGGCCATTGCAATTCCTTTAATTTATGTTTATCTGGAGAGAAATGTGGCAGAGCATTTATAGTGACCCTTGATGAAGTTGATTTCAGTGTCTTTAGGACCACAGTGTAGCTGGGAGCAGGGTGACTTGTTAAGTAACAATCTGGTGGCTATGCCGGTTATGTAGGTTCCACAGCAGGGCACCAAAGTGATGGAGTTGGCCCTGTTTCACACAGACAAAACTTACAACCACATGACTTTGAAGTCCCAGAAGGAGGATCTTGATTGGGGGTGGATGAGAGTTGGAGCTGGCCACACCTCTGTTCACTCAGGGAATGTGGGTAAAAAGAAAGAATGGAAACTTTCCATTGCCTTTGTAAATCTTTTCTTCCAGGCCACTTTCTGTTGCCAAATCTGTTCACAAGATAGCCATTCAACATGTGGCCAGCCTTTCACAAGTCAATCTCCCTCTTTTGCTGTCCCTACTCAGTTTCTACTCCCGTAAGGATTTACACCCTCGGAAACCCTGTACAGGGTCGCTATGGGTCGGAACCGACTCGACGGCACTTAACAACAACAACAACAACAACTCAGTTTCTACAGGAAGCACTCAATGTACTTTTCTAACCTTATCTCAGGTTTCCAGAAATTTCATCTGTGCCTATTTCATTTGGTCCCTTGTAGCTTCATTGTAGATGGTCTATGTTGTGCATTTACCTAGTATGTGATCTTGCTGAAGTCTTCATTTTCATTCTTTTAGTAGTATATTTTGCTGACCAGAATGTAAATAAAGTGCAATTTATCTGTGTTTTCTTTAAAGTATCATGTTTTTAGTACTGTATGTAAAATGTCACCTCCAAACCTTTGATCATGCATGCTTTCTTTTAAGTTTACTTCCAAGAAGTTTTATAGTTTTGCATTTTACTTAAGTTTTACATTTAAGTCTATGTCCTATTTGGATTAATTTTGAGGTGAAATAAAATGTATCCACCACTTGACTTTCAGTTTGTTGTCCTATGGTGGCTTTTGGGTTGCTATGATTCTGGAAGCTATGTCATGGGTGTTTTAAATACCATCAGGGTCTTCCATGGTGGAAAGGTTTCTGATGAGCTTCTAGATGAAGACAGACAAGGAAGAAGGAGAAATGGACTACTTTTGAATATTTAGTCACTGAAAACTTTATGAATTGCAATGGAACACTGTGAGTACCAGATTACTGAATACTGAAAATTATGAAAAGCATCAGAATATTGTTAGATATAGTGCCAGAAGATGAGCATCTCAGGTTGTAAGGCACTCAAAATGTGACTGGGGATGACCTGCCTCCTCAAAGTACAGTTGACCATGATGACTTGAGTGGAGTAAAGCACTTGGGACCTTCATTGGCTGATGGGGCACAACTCAAAATGAAGAGAAACAGCCAAAAACATCCATTAATAACTGGAACTTGGAATGTATGAAATATGAATCTAAGGAAATTTGCAAATTGTCAAAAATGAAATGGAATGCATAAGCATAGATATCCTAGGCTTTACTGAACTGAAATGGACTGTTACCAGTCATTTTGAAGCTGGCAATCACTTGGTTTACTATGCTGGAAATGACAAATTGAAGAACAATGTTGTCGCATTCATCATCAAAAAGAATATATAAAGATCTGTCATGATGTATAACACTGGCTGTGATACGATAATATACATATGCCTACAAAGTAGACCAGTGAATACCACTAGTATTTAAATTTACATACCAACCACTAGGGCAAGGAAGATGAAATTGAAGAGTTCTACCAACTTCTTTAGTCTGATATTGATAAAACATGCAATCAAGACATATTGATAATCACAAGTGATTGGAATGCTAAGGTTGGAAACAAAGAGGAAGCATCAGTAGTTGGAAAACATGGACTTGTTGATAGAAGCAATGCTGGGGATGGCATGAAGGAATTTTGCAAGACCAATGACTTTTTCATAGCAAATACCTTTTTTAAACAACATAAAAGATAACTTCACACATGGACCTCACCAGATGGCATACACAGAAATCAAATTGACTACATCTATGGAAAGAGATTTTGGAGACGCTCCATATAATTTGTCAAAACAAGGTCAGGGGCAGACTGTGGAACAGACCATCAACTGATATGCAAATTCAGGTTGAAGCTGTAGAAAATTAAAATGAGACCACGAGAGCCAATATATGATGTTGAATATATCCCACCTGAATTTAGAGATCATCTGAAGAACAGATTTGATTAATTAAACACTAAAGACCAAAGATCAGAAGTGTTGTGGATGACATCAAGAACATCATACAGGAAGAGAGCAAAAGGTCACTTGAGAATCTAAGAAAGAAGAAAAAGGCCGAAATGGATGTCAGAAAAAACTCTAAAATTTGCTTTCCAGCATAGAGATGCTAAAGAAAATGGAAGAAGTGAAGAGGTACAAGAGCTGAACAGAAAATTTCAAAGGTCATCCCAAGAAGACAAAGTCAAATATTATAACAAAATGTGCAAAGACCTGGAGTTAGAAAACCAAAAGGTAAAGACATGCTCAGCATTTCTCAAGCCGAGGGAACTGAAGAAAAAATTCAAACTTCAAAATACAGTACTGAAAGATTCTATGGGCAAAATACTGAATGATGTAGACATCAAAAGAAGACAGGAGGACTACACAGTGTCAATGAACCAAAAAGAAATGGTAGATGTTCAAATGTTTCAAGAGGTACCATTTGATCAAGAGCCAAAAATTCTGAAGGAAAAAGTCCAAGGTACATTGAAGTCATTGGCAAAGAACAAGGCACTGGGAATTGATGGGATACAAATTGAAATTGTTTAACTAACTGATACAGTACTGGAGGCACTCACTCACCCTTGCCAAGAAAATTGGAAGACAATTACCTGGCCAACTGACTGGAAGAGATCTATATTTGTGTCCATTCCAAAGAAAGGTGGATCAATGTAATGCGGAAATTATTGAACAATATTATTGACATGCCATGTGATTAAAAGTCTACGAAAGGTAATGCAAAAAAGGTTTGTTTATGGAAAGATATGCAAATGATACAACCTTGCTTGCTGAAAGTGAAGAGGACTTGAAACATTTACTGATGCAGATCAAAGAGCACAGCCTTCAGTATGGGTTGCATCTCAATGCCAGGAAAACAAAAATCCTCATCACTGGACCAATAAACAACATTCTTATCAACAGAGAAAAGATTGAAGTTGTCAAGGACTTCATTCTTCTTGGAACAACTATCAACACTCGCGGAAGCAGCAGTCAAGAGATCAGACGACGTATTGCACTGGGCAAATCTGCTGCACAGGAACTTTTTAAAGTGTTGAAGAGCAAAGATGTCAGCTTGAGGACTAAGGTATGCCTGACCCAAGTCATGGTATTTTCAATAACCTCGTATGGATGAAAAAGCTGGACAGTGAATAAAAAAGATCATAGAAGAATTGATGCCTTTGAATTGTGTTGTTGGAGGAGAATACTAAAAGTGTCATGGACTGCCAAAAGAACCAATAGATTTGTTTTGGAAGAAGTGCAGCCATAGTGCTCCTTGGAGGCCAGGATGGCTAAGCTTCGTCTCTCATATTTTGGACATATTGTCAGGTGAAAATAGTCGCTGGAGAAGGATGTCATGCTGAGTAAAATGGAGGGTCAGAGAAAAAGAGGAAGACCCCCAATGAGATGGATCGGCCAAGTGGCATCATTGATGGGTCAAGTGTGGCAGTGGTAGTGAGGTTAGCCCAGGATCAGACATTGTTTCGTTCTGCTGTACATGGGGTCGTTATGAGTCAGTTCCAACTGGATGGCACCTGACAACAACATCAACATGGAATGATTAGGCAGGAGGCTTGTTTAGGAACTTAATTGGAGGAGCTAGGTTTAAAGAGCTAGAGATGAGCATCTTTGGGCTGAGGCTTATGGCATATTGGGGTACCCTTGGGACATTAATCAACAACACTTAAAGAGCTTTGTAACATTTGCCTGAACAGGGCAGAGAGGCATGCCTGTGGGCATGGATGTGGAGAGGTGCTCCTAAATGGAAGAACTATATCTAGATTATTTCTCATGCTGAATTATCTGTTAACATCCCTATAAAGCTGCATGATCATGAATAGAGAGTGCCATGGGAGGAACATATGGTGCTAGAACTGGTAAAGAATGTTGAAGGGTAGAGGAATATTTGGTCTTGACCTCAATGTCAATTTGAACTGCAATATTGGCAGTTACAACTTGTCAGTTGCTCCTCAGAAACCCTTTCCATGGTCGCTGTGAGTCGGAACCAACTCAACAGAACTTACCACCAACAACAACACCTCAAATATATAGGCATTGGGCTAATGTTGAGTCTGATTTTCCTTCCTCCTTGTAAAGTCAGAGGAGGTCAGATGTAGACCCATACCATTTTTATAATTGGTCATGGAAAGGGCATGATATAATATGAAGCTTGCATGTGGAAACTTGCATGTCAGGATGTCATAGATGATTTGGTACACTTTCAAGAAATCATGACAGAAGCCAAAATTTAGAAACTTCTGATTATATGATAGGATACATTTTTAAAAGTGTTATAGACAGTGTATTGCAAAAAATACCTAAATCTTGATGCTCAGTCAATAGTGTGGTTAAAGAAGTTTGTGAGGAAGAGAAGGAAGCTGCTTTTATTTACTTTCAGTGAAGTCAATATACATACAAAAGAAAATGCGTGTTTAAATTGAGAAAATGGAAAACGCAGATGATAATTTATTAAGATAACTCATTTGATAATTAATTGATGGGGATATTTAAAATACTTAATTTTCAAAGTAAAATGAATCAAGCATCAATAAAAAACGTTAATGCACAGAAATAAGAAAAAGGGTCGTATTTCAGAATTCAATCCACTTTAGTTCAACCTCTTTTGAAACACTTTGTTATGTTTTGGTGACACAAAGCTAAATAAGACATTAGGCTTCCTTCTATGAAACTTTTCATCTAATAAGAAAAAGACATAATGTTCAAATAACTCATAATATGTATCAAAATAGATTTATACTATGTACAAAATAAGTGTCATTTCACTAAAGAATTCATAAATGTGATGGAAGTGAACTCAATGTAGAAAGAACAACAGATATAATGGCCTGAAGTGTGAAATCGCATTATGTGTTCAGGAAATTACAGATAATTCAATAATTTTTCTAATATAAATCAAATAAGTTTTGAATAATATTCTTCTTAATCGTATCTTCCCTATGTGAGGTTTTGTGATCTTAATGTGCATTTAAATAGAACTTTATAACGTTTTATCCTTAAAAAATATTTCCAAAAACTTATCAAATAAATGGTTATTCTTTTTTTAACTAAGGAATGCAAAAATCTTTCTACAATGTGTCTTAACCATCCAACTCTCAGAAACTTGAAGCATATAGAATGAGTCTATTCAGATTTGCTTCTACCCTTTCATTTTGATGCCAATCACATACCATATAGAGCTCAGAGACACTGGTTAAAAAATAAAGTGGGAAAAACTTAATTTACACATAAATTATGTCAAATATACAAGTGACACATTTCAGATGCGAACACACTATAATTATAGTATTTTAAGCCCAATTAGCTGTCCATGTATGCATTTCTATAACATCCTTCACTCAAGTTTGTAAGATCATTGAGAAAGCTGCTGTTATATAACAGAATAACACAAAAAGCAATCAGATATTTCCAGCGGTGTATTGGAGCTGTTTTATAATGTCTTCAAAAGTCAATTGGGTCTTGCCAATTCTGTATTAAGTGACCTCATAGAGGAAGTTTGAAATTAGCCATAGTGGGAGTATGTACACTATGGAAATCAACAAATGTTACATCTCAGTTTAAACCCCATTCCCCTGAGAAAAAATGATTTCTTAAGCATTGACCAGCATACAGCTGAATACTCTTTTATGATTATGTTTCAATATTAGAAGGTATTTATTCCTTAGTTAATAATTAAATTAAATGTGTCTTACCAAACTCTATCTACTCAAAATACAACAGAGTAAGAATCACTTGGTTATAAAAATAAAGTGATGCTATTTTTTGCATATGATTACTAATACTGCATTAAAAAGTTTGCTTCCAACGTGAGAGTATTCCCGAATTAATGGACAATTGAATGTCATCCAAGAATATTGAGATTTAAAATACCAGTATTTTACATTTTATCACCTAAATTGTGTAACAGCAAAATAAGCCTACCACATAAAGTGAACCACATTGAGAGCTGGAATCAAATATATCAATTGGAAATGGATAGGATGCCTGTGAATTTCCACAGTTTGTCCTATTTTGAGTATTAAGCTGTCAGGGACTATCTAAATCACTTCCTTTTCCGTCATTCTGTCTTCAGACAACATCCTTTGAGACACCATGTTATTCAGCAATGACCTTGTCCCTTAAAGTCTTAAAATGATATGTAAATCCTGCAATTCATCATGCTCTGTGTAGTACAGGTTTAATTCTTCCTCCTAGGCCTCAATCTGCTGAAACAGTACCCCGATATATAGTACAAAAGCAGTAACAAAGATGTTCATATCAGCCCATTGTGAGTTGGTGGCAGGCAGAGAAATCAATGAAGCCAAGGGGACAATAGCTGGAGTTTAAACAGGCTGCTGAAATTTGCTAAGACTCAGACAAAGGGCCCATGCTGAAAGGCGAGCTGCTGTGGAATTCCTGGGACCCCATTATGTGGCTGAAACAATTCTTACTCAGAGAGTGGATTTGCATCTCTAATAGAGTTCAGGCTCTGTTTGTGAAAGGCTTTCGCTAGGCCTGACCCCATGTCTCAAGAGCACATTGATACCCAGAGCCTTGCCTCTGCCTTGTCCCATACCACAGAGAGCAGTATCATGGGAAAATGCACTAACTTAAAAGAAAGCAAAGGAAGGCAAGAGGAAGGGAAAAAATTAAAGGCTTGAGGCAATTTTGGTGGTACTTAGCAGTGAAAATTACTTTGGCAAATAATAGAACCTACTGCTGGTAATTACTGCTAACAAGCTTCCCCCAGCCCAAATGTGACACTTAGGCTGATGTGAGAAAAGCTGATATAGGCCAAGCTTATTAAGTTTGAAAGAAGGAGCCTTTTCCCTATGAAAATACTGCATTTTAGGAGCTTGTAAATCTTGTAATCTAGTGTTACCAATTATTCAGTAAAACAGGAAAATGGTGCTGCAATATTTAAAATCCTTCTTGGATTTAATTCAGTCTGATGCCCTAATCCCAAGCAACTGTAATCATGAACATCCTTGGTTTCCTAAACATGTACTTTTGGTTCCAAACAAAATGTTGTGGGTACTTGATTGTCTATTTGATGCTTGGAACCACTGGGGAAACCTTTCATACTTGATGTCCAGCAGGTAACCTGTCAGATAAAAAGTAAATTTAATCTGGAAAATAAAAAGTAAATAAATAGTCATAATCTCAAATACAGCAATAGAATGTTTCTCAAGGCTTCATTATCAAATGGCTTCATGATTTATTCATGATGTTAATTTCAAATTAAATGTGGTGCTGTTTGACACAGTGATGCTAACAGCTCCATCAACTTTAAAATTGCTTTAATTATCATAAGAAAGTGATCACATGAAATTATAGCATCTATTAATTATTATATTAATAAAATATGTGCTTTGAGAGCAAAGTCATATTTCATGAGTAGAAAATGAGTAGGAAAATAAGAGTTTTCATTTTCTTTACTGATTACTGTTTATTGTATAAAGAAAAAGATCCTCCTATTCTTCCCACTTTAGGATACAAGCATTTGTTAAAAAGATGTATTTTTCTTGTATACAGTTATTACATGAGGAATAAATGTTTAATTTAGCATTTGTATTGAATGTCAGTGGAATTGCCTGGCCCATCCATATCTTTAAACATCAATATTTTTGTATAGCTTTTATAATGTTACAATTGACTCTATGATATAAACAATATCTCTGTTACCTAGAGAAGTACAAAAATTTTTATATAATATTTTAGTCAATGAATACAAATCATGTACACCTATGGAGCTAAAATGGTCCTATTACTACTTGAACTTTTCAATGCAGTTTTTCCTCTTTAATGTCATTAGTTTGTTATTTGAATGCACCATTTGAATAATTTCAATGTGTTTTTCTGTCACTTCATTATATTGGGCATGAGTAAATATTAAAATATTGAAACACTATTATGATGTATCTATAACTCTTATATTTTTAAGAGTTAGTTCAAACATAATATTATTTGTTTTTGTTTTTATGTGCCATGGAGTCGGTGCCAACTCATAGTGACCCTATAGAGGGCTTCCGAGGCTGTAAATCTTTACGGGAGCAGAACGCCTCATCTTTCTCCCGTGGAACAGCTGGTAGTTTCGAACTGCTGACTCTGAGGTTCGCAGCCCTATTCATAACCACTACGCTACCAGAGCTCCAAACACAATATATATTTCTGTAATATGATGCTTGCTTAAACTCTGGTATTAAACCCTAAAATTTCTTTTAAAAATAATTCTGTATGACTTATCTCCTACTAAAATGGTAAAAAAAAAAATAATAACCAAATAATTTTGCAATTTTGAAAAATGTAGTAAACAAATAAATAGCTTAATATTCCCCCAATAATTGTGTTCTGCCAAGTTAAACTATTTTTGTGTTAAAAATCTCTCAAAAGGAAAGCAGGATTGTTCTGGAGAAAGCTGTTTATAAGTCAAGAAAATATTGCAAAAGTTCGTTTTATGGTTATATCAATATCTGCCTACCTACATATCTATATATCTAATTTTTCAAATAAAAAATTTAAAAGTTGATTTTATAAAATGCTTTACTACAATTTAATCTTGAATTTTTTTCTTCAGTTCCCTCAGCTTGAGAAATGTTGAGAATTTTGGTTTTTTAATTCCTAGTCTTTATACATTTCTCTATAATATTTGACTTTGTGTACTTGAGCTGATCTTTGAAATCTTCTGTTCAGCTCTTGTATGTTCTCATTTCATCCATTTGACTAAGAATCTCTATGCTGAAGAGTAAGGTTCAGTGTCTCTTCTGACATCCATTTTGATCTTTTCCTTCTTTCTTGTCTTAATGACTTTTTGCTTTCTTCCTGTATGATGTTCTTGATTTCATCCCACAACTCTTCTTGTCTTGGGTCTTTAGTGTCTAATTTATCAAATCTGTTCTTCAGATGAACTCTAAATTCAGGTAGGATGTATTAAATGTCATATTTTGGCTCTCATGGACTTGTTTACATTTTCTTCCACTTCAGTTTTAATTTGCATATGAACAATTGATGGTCTGTTCCACAATTTGCCCCTGGCCTTGTTTGGCTGATGATATGGAGCTTTTCCATTGCCTCTTTACACAGAAGTACTCAATTTTATTTCTGTGTATTCCAACTGGTGAAGTCCATGTGTATAGTAATCTTTATGTTTACAAAAGGTATTTGAAATGAACAAATCATTATTTTTTTCAGAATTCAATCATGCAATCTCCGGCATCATTTCTATCACCAAGGCCATTTTTCCAACTACCGATCCTTCCTCTTTGTTTCCAACCTTTGCATTCCAATTGTCAGTGGTTGTAAATATATCTTGATTGAATATTTGATCAATTTCAGATTGAAAAAATTGGTAAAATTCTTCTATTTTATCCTCACTGACTTTAGTGGTTGGTGCCTAAGTTTGAATAATTAGTCTTCCCATGGATATTATCCTATCACAGACAACGTTGTACCTCATGACAGATCTTGATATGTTCTTTTTAACGATGAATGCAACACCATTCCTCTTCAGTTTGTCATTTCCAACAAAGTAAATCATGGGTTGTCAGATAAAAATAGCCAATATCAGTCCATTTCAGCTCACTAATGTCTTAGGTATCAATGTTTATGCATTCCATTTCATTTTTGCCAATTTCAAATTTTCCTAGATTCATACTTTGTACATTCTATGTTCCAATTATTAATTGATGTTTTCAGCTGCTTCTCTTCATTTTGAGATGTGCTCCATCAGCAAATGCAGGTCCCAAGGGCTTTACTCCATTCCCATCATTACAGTCAACTCTACTTTGAGGAGGCAGTTCATCCCCAGTTGCATTTTGAGTGCCTTACATCTGAGGGGCTCATTTTCCAGCACTATATCTGACAGTGTTTCTCTGCTATTCATATGGTTTTCAGTGACTAAATATTCAGAAGTAGTTTGTCATGCCTTCCTAGTCTATCTTCATCTGGAAGCTCATCTGTAACCTTTCCACTATAGGTGACCCTACTGGTATTTAAAATACCGGTGGCATAGCTTCCAGAATCACAACAACTCTCAAGACACTATAGTACGACAAGCCTTGAGTTTTGTTATTGAAAGATTCTCTGAGGAAATTATTGAATGATGCAGAAAACATAAAAAGAAGATGGGAAGAATACACAGTGTCATTGTACCAAAAGAAATGGCCAATGTCCAACCATTTCAAGAGGTAACACATAATCAAGAGCCAATGATACTGAAGAAAGAAGTCCAAGGTGCATTGAAGGAATTGGCAAAGAATAAGTCATCAGGAATTGATGGAATACAAATTGAAATCTTTCAACAATGTGAGGCGGCACTGTAGGCACTCACTTATTTATGTCAATAAATTTGGAAGACAACTATCTGGCCAAATGATTGGAAAAGATCCATATTTGTGCTCATTCCAAAGAGAGGTGAGCCAATGGAATTCAGAAATCATCGAATGATATCTTTGATATCCCATGCGAGTAAAGTTTTACTAAAGGTAATACAGAAATGACCAAAACCATACATTAATAGAGAAATTCCAGAAGTTCAAGCAGGATTCAGAAGAGGAAGTGGAATGAGAGCTATCACTGCTGATGTTCTATGGATCTTGGCTGAAAGCAGAGAAAACCAAAAATATATTTACCTGTGCTTTATTGACTACACAAAGGCCTTCGATTGTGTGAATCCTGACAAGCTATGGACAGCATTGCAAAGTATGAGTATTTCGAAATACTCAATTGTGCTCATGAGTTACCTGTACATAGACAAAAAGGTAGTTGTTCGAACTGAACATGGGAACACTGGATGGTTTAAAATTAGGAAAGGTGTGTGACAGGGTTGTATTCTTTCACCATACTTATTCAATCTATATGCTAAGCAAATAATCTGAGAACCTGGATTATATGAAGAAATACATCAGGATTGGCATCAAGATTGGAGGAAGACTCATTAACAACCTGTGATATGCAGATGATACAACCTTGCTTGCTGAAAGTGAAGAGGACTTAAAATACTTACTGATGAAGATCAAAGAGCACAGCCTTTGGTATGGATTGCATCTCAATGTAAAGAAAACAAAAATCCTGACCAATGGACCAATAAACAACATTCTTATCAATCGAGAAAAGATTGAAGTTGCCAAAGACCTTATTTTTCTTGGCTCAACCATCAACACTCATGGAAGTAGCAGCCAAGAAAACAAATGACCTATTTTATTAGGCAGATCTGCTGCACAAGACCATTTTGAAGTGTTGAAGTGCAAAGATGTTCAGCTTGAAAATGAAGGTACTCCTGACCCAAGCCATAGTATCTTAGATAACCTCATATGCATGCTAATGTTGGGCAGTGAATAAGGAAGACCGTAGAAGAATTGATGCATTTGAGTTATAGTGTTGGAGAATATTGAAAGTGCCATGGGCTTCCAAAAGAACAAACAGTTCTGTTTCTGTGTCGGATAAGTGCAGCCAGAGTGTTCCTTGGGGACCAGGATGACCAGATTTCATTTCTCATACTTCAGACATATTATCAGGGGGGACCTGTCACTGGAGAGGATATCATGTTTGGTAAGGTAGAGGGTCAGAGAAAAAGAGAAAGACCCCCAGCGAGATGGATTGGCAAAGTGGCAGCATCAATGGGCTCAAGTATAGCAACAATTGTGAGGTTGGCCCAGAACTGGGCAGTGTTTCATTCAGTCATGCATTGGGTATTTGAGTCAGTACCAACTCGATGGCACCTAATAACAACAACAGGTAATCTATTCTATCTTCCCTTCAAAAATTAGTGAAGGCAAAACTACTATTGAAAATATTAAAGGAAAAGCTAAATAAAGCAGTAAAGAATGCTTAGTTCATCAGTTGTGGTTTCTCGTGGTTTTTTTTTTTTTTTTTTTTTTTTGTAAGCAACTCATATTTTTCATATAGCAGTGTGTGTATGTGGTTTTAGACATTATCTTCAACTTTAAGCAAAATGTTTATGTTTACATTAAAAAATTTTACTTGAACTTTTTTGGAAAAAAAGTATGCACTATGATTAATCCATATAATTGTTGTTTTAAAGTAAATGATATTGACCTTGCATTGGGTGAGCATATATTAACTGTGACACTTTGTGTGAACAAATGAAATGCAACATGTCAAAGAAAGGAAAGAAAAAGAGAAGTTAGGGATCAGTTAGAAAAGAAAGGTGAGCAGACTGAAGGGATGGGAGAAACAGAACTGATTGTTGGGTTGTCTTCCCCAACTTATTGGAAGAGATTCAAATTTATGTCCATTACAAAGAGAGGTGTTCAAATGGAATGTGGAAATCATTAAACAATATCACTAATATCTTATACAAATATAATTTTGCTAAAGATAATTCAAAAGTGGCTGCAAGAGTATATTGACAGGGAACTACCAGAGGTTAAAGCAAGATTCAAATAATGGCATGGAGTGAGGGACATCATTACTGATGCCAGATGGATCTTGGCTAGAAACAGAAAATACCAGACAGATGTTTATCTGTGCTTTATTGACTATTCAAAGGCTTTTGACTCTGTAAACCATGACAAGCTATGAATAACATTGCAATGAATGGGTATTCCATAACACTTAATTGTACTCATGAAAAAAATGTACATAGACCAAATGACAGTCATTCCAGTATAACATGGTTTTACTTAATTGTTTAAATTCAGGAATGATGCTCGATTGTGTTGTATTCTTTCACCATATTTAGTCAGTCTGTATGCTGAGCAAATAATCTGAGGAGCTGAATTATATGAAGGAAAATGGAGTATCAAGTTTGGAGGAACATATGCAGATGATACAACCTGCCTGCCTAAAGTGAAGAGGAATTAAAGCACTTACTGCTGAAGATCAAAGACCATATCCTTCATTATGGGTTGTACCTCAATGTAAAGAAAACATAAATTCTCACCAATGGGCCAATGGACCAGCATTGTGATAAGTGGAGAAAAAAATTGAAGCAGTGAAGACATCATTTTGGTTTGATGCACTATCAACAGTATCAACACATAGAAACAGCAGTTAAGAAGTCAAATGACATATTGCACTTGGCAAATCTATAGCACAAGACCTCTTTGTAGTGTTCAAGAACAAAGATATCAGTTTGAGGACAAAGGTGCACCTGAACCAAGTTGTGGTATTTTCAATATCCTCATGTGTATTTGAGTTGGGTCTCTATGAGTGGGATCTGACCTGACCACCTCTAGCAACAAGAACAAATATCCTATCTGAATTTGGAGACAATCTCAAGAACAGATTTGATGCATTTTACACTGATAATAGAAAATCAAAAGAGTTGTGGGATGGCATTCAAAACATCATACAGGAAGACAGCAATAGTTCATTAAAGAGACAGGAAAGAAAGAAAAGACAATAACAGTTGTCAGAAGAGACTGTGAAACTTGCTTTTAACTATAGAGAAGCTAAAGAGACTGAATGAAATAACGAAGTGAAAGAGCTGAACATAAAATTTCAACAGGTAATTCTACAAGACAAAGTCAAGTATTATAATGAAATATGCAATGATCTGGAGTTAGGCAACCAAAAGAACTAAAGAAATAACTCAAGCCTTGACTTGCTATATTGAATTTCTCCAGGGAGTCCTGGTAGCTGTAACATGAACAATGGAATGCTAACCATAAGGTTGGTAGTTCAAACCCACCAGCTGCTCCTTGGGAACCCTATAAAGGGTTGCTATGAGTCAGAATTAGATCAACAGCACTTATCAACACCCAAAAGGAGATGGAAGTAATACTTGTGTATTACTATACCATAAAGTAGTGTAGTGGCTACAAATTGGGTTGCTAACCTCAAGGTCAGCAGTTTGAAACTACAGGTCATTCAGTGGGAGAAAGATGAGGCTTTCAGCTCCTGTGATGATTTATAATCTCAGAAACCCTATGCAGGGTCTCTCTGAGTTGGAAATGACTCCAGGTCACATAACCACAACTATCACTATATCATAAAAGAGATGTTTGCTGTTCAACCATTTCATGAAGTTGCATATAATCAAGAATCAATGGTAATGAAGGAAGAATTTCAAGCTGTATTGAAGTCATTGGTAGTAAACAAGGCTTCCAGATTTGACTGAATACAAAAAGAAATCTTTCAACAATCTAATGCAGCACTGGATGCAATCACTCATCTATGTCAAGAAATTTGGAAGACAGCTACCTTGCCAGATGATTGGAAGAGATTCATATTTGTGCTCATTCTAAAGAGATGTGACCCAACAGAATATGGAAATAATCAAACAATATCTCTAGTATCAAATCTGAGTAAAATTTTCTTGAGTATAATTCTTTAAAAAATGGTTGCAAAAGTACATTGACAAAAAACTGTCAGAAATTCATCCCAGATTCAGAAAAGGACAATGGAAGAGGGATATCATTAGTGTTGTCAGAAGGATCTTGGCTAACAACAGAGAACAGCAGGAAGATGCTTGTTGTTATCATTGTTAGTAGCCTTTAAGTTGGTTCTGACTCATAACACTTCCAGGCCCTACATCATTCTCACAATTTTTATGTTTGTACCCAGTGCTGCTGCCATTGCTTCAATAAATCTCATCTGGGGTCTTCCTCTTACTTGGTGACCCTTCAGTTTATCTAGGAGAAAGTTCTTTACTTGTCCTTTATTGACTATGGAAAGAGTTTTGACTGTGAAGGTCATGTCAAACTATGAATAATATTGCAAAGAATGGTATTATGTTCCAGAACACTTTACTGTGATCATGAGGAACCTGTACATAGACCAAGATTCAACCATTACAACAGAATAGGAAGATACTAAATGGTTTAAAAAAAGGGAAAGTGTGTGACAGGGTTGTATACTTTCACCATGTTTATGCAAACTGTGTGCGGAACAAATAATCCAATAAACAAGTTATATGGAGGAGAACATGTCATCAGGATTATAGGAATACTCATTAACAGTCTTCGATATGCAGATGATACAATTCTGCTTGCTGGAAGTAAAAATAGCTTAAAATATTTACTGATGAAGACTAAAGACTCAAGTATGGATTTCACCTCAATAGAAAAACAAAAATCCTCACGAATGAACCAATACATATCATGATAAATGGAGAAAAGACTGATGTTTTCAAAAACTTCATTTTGTTTGGATTCAAAATCAATACTCATGGAAGCAACTGAGAAATCAAATGATGTATTGATTGGGCTAAGCTGCTACAAATGACCCCTTTAAAGTGTTAAAAAAACAAAGATATCAATTTGAGGACTAAGGTGCACCTAACTCAAGCCATGTTATTTTCAACAGCCTTACATTCATGTGGATGTTGGACAATGAATAAGGAAGACCAAAGTATAATTGGTGCATTTGAATTATGGTGTTAGAATAGAATATTAAAAAGTACCATGAGCTGCCAGAAGAACAACCAAATGTGTCTTGGAAGAAGTAAAAGCAGGATTCTTAGAAGCCAGATGGTGAGACTGCTCTCATACTTCAGACATGTTATCAACAGGGAACAGTTCTTAGAGAGGGACCTCATGCTTGGTAAACTGGAGAGTCAGCAAAAAGAAGAAAATCCCCCAGTGAATTGCTACAGTGGCAGTAGCAATAAGCTCAAATATAGCAACAATTGTGATGATGTTGAAAGACCAGGAAATATTTCACTTTGCTGTGCACAGGTTTACTATAAAGTGGACCTTGATCCATGGCACCTAACAGTAACAACCACAACTAATAACTGCTTCCAATAATTTTAACTCATTGTGAATATTATCATAAAAGTGTAAAATAACAAGTTTACATTTTGTTTATCTTCAACACACCTGAAGTATCTTTTGGTGATCTCTACATTTTTTAAATTCATGATAGAATCATGTGAAAATATTCCTGTACAATGTTATGTAGTTTTAAACAAATCTAAAATTGTTTTTTTTGTTTTTAAATTATTTTTAAACTTGATTTTAAACTTGTTTTTTAATATAACTTTCATACAATAAAATAGACAACTGATTTTCAATATTTAATACATAGTTATGAAAATGTGAGAATGAACATACTTTTTTCAAATAAAATTATTCCACTCAGTTTATTTGAAAATTTTATATGAAAGTTATACTACCATTTAATAAACAGCTTAGTACCTTTTATTTTTCTAAATAGTATTTATTTCTAAGCGCTGTAAAACATAAAATAATTTATCAAACAACACAAATAAAATAATGTGGTACTCAACTGTATTTTAGTAGGAATTTAAAAACTAATTTTAGAATAATGCCTGTGGAACCATTAACAATTTAAAATCCACCACCTTGAGAGGTCTTATCTGTTCCCACATAACAACAATAATAAAAAGAATGGATTTAGTGTTTGTTGTAGCAAAGAACAAAAACAAAGTCTACTTTTGAACTTGAATTTTCACATCATAATAGCATCATGTCTCCTTGGTGTTGTTTTCTTCTAACCAACTGGTAGACTTGTTGAAGAGGATAAACAAAGAAAGTTTGATACAGGGAAAGTTACTGATATCATTGGCAAGTGAAGTTCTTGACAAATAAGATATTGTAGAGGCAAAAACAGAATGAGCTTTCACACAGAGCTCTATCAGTGCCATTCAGCTTTGCTGAATGAATAACCTTCTCATAATTTATCTTCCGTTCATCAAGTCAGTGTCTGGTATCTTTTCAGTTGTGATGGATAAGACCTCAGTACATTGACTACTGCCTGCTGAGCATTGTGGAGCCTGAGAACAGAACAAGAAGGGGGCTCCAACCATATCTCATTCATATAGTAAGTAAACCATTCTCAACACAACTACAGTCAAAGAATAATAATGCATGTGGTTAAGACTGGTTCATGGGTCTGAATCACAGCATGTTAAGGATTCTTCTTATTTTTGGATTTGAAAGGAAAGTAGGATAAGGGATGGTAAGAGTTGCCACAAAAGGCCAGTTTAATTAGGAAGGAAGTATTATTCCTTGAGTTCTTATGCTAGATGATCAGTATTTAGTTAAATCCATTCAAAATAAAACATATTTATTTTATCATGAAAATAACAATATAAGATATATGTGGTAGCCTTATTTTGCTTAAAGTGGTTAAAAATTTCTAAACTACATTACAGCAAGGGGCTTAATTGATTTGTTCAATTGTGTATTCTCCAGGTTCTAGAAGAGTGCAAATTTTAAAAATGTCTGGGGTTAGATTGAAATGCAAAAGCAATGGAGTGATAAAAGGAGGAAGTGATGGTGGGAAATAGGAAGGAAGAAAGAAGGAAGGGAGGGAGAGAGGGGGAAAGTAATGGAGGGAAGGGAAGAGTGCTGGAGAGAGCAGTAATCATAACAGAAGAAAGAAGGCAAGAAGGGGAAAAGGAAGGCATGCTATAGTCATATACTGTTTTTAAGATTTGAACTTTGGACATACATTTCTAAGTTCTATGCTTTCCCCCATCCCTTTAATAGAAATCAATTCAGAAATTTCCTGAAAATTTTTTATTTTAATATGAAAAAAACAATAAGCAAAATGTGTCTAATAAGTTTCTTTCACACACATTACATTATTTGATTCCCTAGAAAGCTGTATTTCTTTTTTCTCCATATTTAAATTAATACATCATTAGTTTTATTCTAAAAATAAGAATCTATTGAATTTCCTTTAACTCTGAAAAATGTAGTTAGCTTCAGTTCCTCCATTAATTTTGAACTTCAGAAATTTTTTAACAAGGAAAAATACCAGGGACCCTCTGTTTATCAAGTTCTGACCTTAAAATGCAAATGTATGTATTCAAAATCACTGCCTTAGCATAAAAATGTTAAAAGATGTGGCTTCTGAAAATGAAGTGTACCTGCATGAAATAGGAACTGTTATAATAATGAAATCCAGGTGTGGCACTGAAGAATATGCACTGGAATTCTAACTGCAGGGTTGACGGTGCAAACCCACAATCACTTCTTGAAAACTCTATACACGGTGGTTATGAATCAGAACCGACTTCAACAACAATTAACAAAAACAACATCATTAACAATACCATATGCACACAACACTCAAATTATTGTTTTTAGTTGCTATCTAGTTGGTTCCTTCGAGAACCTATGCACAACAGGACAAAACATTGACCCGTCCTGAACCATCATCACAGTTGTTACCCATGTGCTCATTGCTGCTGTTGCAGTTTCAATCCATCTGGTTAGGGTCTTCCTTTTTCATTGACTCTCCATTATACTAAATGCAATGTCCTTCTCCAGGGATTGGTCCCTCTGAAATATGCAAGACAAAGCAGATTTGTCTAGAGCAATATGCCATTTGATTTTTTGATTGCTGATTTCATGAGTGTTGATTGTGGATCCAAGCAAAATGAAGTCTTTGACAACCTCTATTTTTTTCTCCATTGATCATGGTGTTATTTACTTGTATAGTTGTGAAGGTTTTTTTCTTTACATATGTGCAATCCATACTGAAGACTACAGTCTTTGATATTCATCAAGTATTTTAAGTCCCCTTAGCTTTCAGCAAACAAGTTTATATCATCTACATATTGCAGGTTATTAAGGAGTCTTCCTCCAAACCTGATGCCACACTCTTTTTTCATATAATCCAGGTTCTTGGGTTTTTATGCTCAGCATAAAGAATGAGTAAGTATGCTAAAAGAATACAGCCCTGGAATACAACTTTTTAAATTCTAAACCTTTCAGTACCCCTTGTTCTGTTCTTAGGACCGCCACTTGGTCAGTGTACAGGTTCTTCATGAACACAATCAAATGTTATTAAATACCCATTCTTTGCAATGCTATCCATAGCTTGTCATTATCCACAAAGTCAAATCCTTTGAATAGTCTACAAAGCACAAGTGAACATCTTTCTGGTATTATCTGCTTTCAGCCAACATCCATCTAACATCAGCAATGATATATATATATATATATACCTAATTCCACATCTTCTTCTGAATTTAGTTTGAGTTTTGGAAGTTCTTTGCTGATGTACTGCTGCAGTCATTTTCAAATTATCTTCAGCAAAATTTTACATGCATGTGAATTAATGGTATTGTCTGATTATTTCTGCATTTTGTTGAGCCACCTCTCTTTGGAATGGTCACAGATAGGGATATCTTCCAATTGGTTAGCCAGGAAGTTGTCTTCCAAATTTCTTTGGATAATGGGTGAATGTCTCTACATCAGCATCAGTTTGTTGAAGACTTACATTTGTATTCAGTCAATTCCTGAAGTCTTATTTTTTGCCAATACCTTCAGTGCAGCTTGGACTTCTTCCTTCAGAACTATCAGTTCTTGCCCATATGCTACCTATTGAAATAGTTGAATATCATTTTTTTATATAGTACAGTGACTCTGAGTATCCATTCTATCTTCTTTTGAAGCTTTGTGCATCATTCAAGGAAGCATGGTGGCTCCGTATGATAAGCAATGGACTGTGAACCACAGGGTCTGTGGTTCGAGACTGCAAGTCATTTTGCAAGAGGAAGATGAGACTTTGTGCTCCTGCAAAGATTTAAAGCCTCAGAAATCTTATACAGGGTCAATATGAATCAGAACAGACTCAACAGCACTTAACAACAACAACAAATTATTCCATATTTTGGCCATAGAATCTTTCAATATTGCAAGTTGATGCTTAAATTTTTTCTCCAGTTCTTTCAGCATGAGAAATTGTGTACTCTTCTCGTTTTTCAACTCCAGATCTTTGCACATTTCATTATAAAACTTGAGTTTGTCATCTCCAGCTTACCAGTGAAATTTACTGTTCAACTCTTTTATTTCCTAATTTATTCCATTTTTTTTAGAATCTCTATGCTGTAAAGCAAGTTATAGAATTACTTCTGACATCCATTTTTGCCTTTTCTTTTTTCCTGTCTTTTAATGACTTTTTGCTTTAATCCTATATGATATTATTTTTTTTCTTTTTTATGGACTTTACTGTGAATTAATTGATAGTTTACATGGCAGAAATTGATTTTACACTCAACCAATAATATTTTGTTACATTACAATGATTACAATCCCCTCTATGTGCCATCGGTTAGAACATGGAGGGGATTTTTTTTTTTAATTTTATGCACACAGAAACATGCAGGAATACATAATAATTTAAACAACAAAAAGATACGTTTTTCAAGCCAGGCTCCTGCCTGCCAGCACACAGCCTTTCTCTTTCCAAGAGTCTAGAGTCCTCAGCTGCTCTTTCTCTCCATGGTATTACCTCTGCCTCTGTTCCTGGTGTCACTGCTTCTCTGGTTAGGATCCCACCTTCCACCTATGATAGTCCTAGGGTTCTCTGTTTGTGGAATGTAAAATTAACTACTCCTACTTTTTTGTTACACATCTTCTACCTTTATAGTTGTGACAATCGCAACTAGTCATGATAAACATTAGTCACTATTGAATCAAAAGAATCCTATCCCCATCTCTGAAAACTATTCAGTGGGGATTCTATCCCCCTCCCAACTCTGAAAGTAAACTCCCTCTTGAAAACTTGTAAGCCAGCCACTTGCCTTTATACTCCCACTTTTTTTTAGGTACCTATATGACATTCTCCACCACTCGTCTATCAGTTTGTCGTACTTTGGTGGCTTGTGAGTTGCTGTGATTCTGAAATGCTGTGATTCTGCGATATGCAGATTATACAACCTTGCTTGCTGAAAGTGAAGAGGACTTAAAACATTTACTGATGAAAATCAAAGAGCACAACCTTCCATATATATTACATCTTAAGTAAAGAAAACAAAAATTCTCACCACTGGACCAATAAACAACATTCTTATCAATGAGAAAAGATTGAAGTTGTCAAGGACTCCATACTTCTTGGATCAACTATCAACACTCATGGAAGCAGCAGTCAAGAAATCAAACAACATATTGCATTGGGCAAAAGTGTTGAACAAGACCTTTTTAAAGGATTGAAGAGCAAAGATGTCAGCTTGAGGACTAAGGTGTGCCTGGCCCAAGCCATAGTATTTTCAATAGCCTTATATGCATGTGAAAGCTGGATAGTAAGTAAGGAAGACCATAGAAGAATTGATGCTTTTGAGTTATGGTGTGGGAGGAGAATATTGAAAGTGACATGGGCTGCCAAAAGAGCCAGTAGATCTGTTTTGGAAGAAGTGCAGCCAGAATGCTCCTTGAAGGCCAAGATGGCCAAACTTCATCTCTCATACTTCAGACATATTGTCAGGCAGGACTAGTCGCTGGAGAAGGATATCATGTTTGGTAAGGTGGAAGGTCAGAGAAAGAGGAAGACCCCCAATGAGCTGGATTGGCCATGTGGCAACATGGATGGACTCAAGTGTGGAAACAGTAGTCAGGTTGGCCCAGGATTGGGCAGTGTTTCGTTCTGCTGTGCATAAGGTTGCTATCAGTCGGTACCTACTCGAAGGTACCTAACAACAACAACAATATGATATTCTTGGAGTACTGGTGTGGTGCTGTGTGTTAATGCACCAGACTGCAATGCCATTTGAACTGAAAGGTCAGTGGTTCAAGCTCAGCTGTTGCTCCTTGGAAACCCTATACAAGGTCACTATGAGTTGAATCGACTTGTCAGCACATAACACCAACACACATACACACACACATATGATATTCATGATGTCATCCCACAGGTCTTCTGGTATTCATTCAGTATTCATTCATTTATTCATGCATCAGAATTGTTCTTGATATGATCTCTACATTCATATCAGATATGTTTAAGATCATATTTTCATTTCCTTCAGCTTCAGGCTAAACTTGAATTTGTCCAATTGATGGTCTGTTCCACAATAGGTCTCTAGCCTTGTTTTGGCTGATGATAGGGAGTGTTTCCACTGTCTCTTCCCAAACATATAGTCAGTTTGATTCCTGTGTATTCCAACTGGTGAGATTCATGTTTATAGTTGACTTTTATGCTGTTTTCAAAAGGTATTTGCAATGACTAAGTCATTGGTCTTACAAAATTCTGACATGTGCTCTCCAGCATGATTTCTATTACCAAGCCATATTTTCTAGCTATTGACCCATCTTCTTTTATTTCCAATCTTTGTATTTCCATTACCAGTAACTATCATTACATTTTGATTGCATGTTTTATCAATTTCAGAGGAAAGAAGTTGGTAGAATTCCTCAATTTTACCATCACTAGATTTAATAGTTGGTTCATAAATTTGAATAGTGGTATTAACTGGTTTTACTTGTTAAGTGTCTTTGAGTCAGTTCCAACTCACAGCAATCCTATATAGGATTTCCAAGGAGTGTGTGGTGAACTCAAACTACCAACCTCGCAGTTCAAACTGACATTGTGGTCCAGTGCATCATGCCACATGATGCTGTCCTATCACGGATATTGTTGTACTTCAAGACATATCTTGAAATGTTCTTTTTGATAATGAATGCTCCACCATTTCTCTTGAATAGTCATTCCTGGCATAGTACACCTTATGATTATCAGATTCAAAGTGGCCAATTCAGCTCATTAATGCCTAGATATCAATCTTTATACATCCCATTTCATTTCTGACAACTTCCAATTTTCCTAGACTCATACTTTATGCATTCCATATCCTGGTTATTAACAGATGTTTGCAACTGTTTCTCCTCATTTTGACTCAGAAAACGAAGGTCCTAAAACCTTACTCCATTCTAGTCATCACAGTAAGGTTTACTTTGAGGAAGCAGCTCTTCCCCAGTCATATTTTGAGTGATTTCCAACATGAGGGGCTCATCTTCTGGTATACCATCTGTCACCATTCATAATGTCAGAGATATTCATAAGGTTTTCTTTTTTATGTTATAATATCTGACAATGTTCCACTGCTATTTATAAGGTTTTCAGTGGTTAAACATTCAGAAGTAGCCCCCCTCTCCTTATTCATAGTCTGTCTTACATTGGAAACTGAAACCTGCTCATGATAGGTGACCCTGCTACTATTGAAACTGCTGATGGAATATCTTCCAGCAACATAGGAACATATGGCCACCACTGTACATCAATCTGACAGACTTTGAGACTATCATAATTACTTGTTTGTATATTCATAAATAATACATGCAAAAGTTAAGTGTCACAATAAAAACAACAGCAAAAACCTAAAAACCCTAAGTGGATATCTGTGATTTCTTATAATACTACATCTGTGGGTTTTGTTTTTTTTTTAATGCTGATGAATAAAAATGAAAATGTATTAAGTTTATGGCATATGGAAATGAATATTAGAGGATCATTAATTCTTCTGAAATGTGTTAACAAGGGCTATTTCTCATTTTACTAGATTTACTTAAATATGTACAAAATCAGGATAAAGTATAAGCATGTTATATTTTCAACAATAAATAACCTCTAAAACGTTTTACAAATTTATGTACCTTTTATTTGAAGGTATGCTATAGTGATGTATCAAATCCTTTATATTCCACTTGTGATAGAGAATTTGGGGTAGAGGAGAGATTTCGACAGGAATATACCATATCATATGAGTAATAAAAACTAACTGACCACAAAAAAGAAGGTGGAGAGTGAGAAATAAGTGATGGCTTTATTGGTATGTTTTTTAATTTTTCTTATTAAATAGTCTTCATTGTTACTTTTGCTTTGAATTTTCAGATTTTTTTATTAAACATTATGTAAATACTTTAGTGAGCAATGTAAATAAAAATATCCCATTCTGCTACTTTAAGGCATATAGAACATTAACAAAGTATATAAGTCAAAGATATAGGGAAATTTCACACACACACAGCTATGCCATGGTAAATTGAACCTATTAATCACCACAGACTCCTTTTTAGAAGCTGATTTAAAATATATTCAAGGGTTAATGATAAAAAATAGTGAATTTGAGAAAGAAATGTATTTGTTTCTCCTCTGATTTGATCCAATATTTGACCATTTTTCTCTTAATCAACTTCCCTGGAGAATAGATAACTATGTAAAAAGATGAACAGTTTGTGTTATCTGTGCAAATAGTGAAACAATTGAATGAACTGTTTTGGAATGTTCTTAGTATATAAGTTATGCTTCTTCTCTCACTTTTACTATTAAGGAAGGTAGTACAAAAGAAGGCAGTTTGATTTTATTATACTGACATTCTGTATTATTAAGGTGGCATTTTTCACTATTGGTCCAAAGAGATGTGGAGAAAAGTATTAGTGACCAGCTTGTTATTTGTGTACTCTTGACAGAATAAATCGACTATTACTACCCTCCACATATACTGAAATATTATATATGTAATTCATTCAAAATTCTTTTTTCTACAGGTTTATTGAGTACTTCTTATGTGCCATGCATTGTTGTAGGTAAAGATACACTGTTGAATAAGATGCAAATAACCTTGACCTCTGAGAACTTATATTCTGGGATTAGGAGAAGACACAAATTGAAATGAATATTAAAGTTGTGTACTAGCCAAGATTTTGGAAAAGCAGCATGATTCACTATATTTTGAACATTTATTGGTATGCCTGCTTTCCTTTAAAAAAAAAAAAAAGTTGGTGGCCATGCATTCTTAAATAATCAGAAAGATCCAGGGCAAAATATTTTAAAGCTGTTCTTTGGTGCTTATGATTTTATGATTCAGTTCCAATTTCTATTGACCCTAAATGGAGCAGAAGAAAACAAAGCCTGGTCCTGGACATTCTCTCAGTTGTTGCTGCATTTGAGTCCATTGTTGAAGTCATTATGTCAATCCATCTCATTGTTTTCTTCTCTTTCTCCAATCCTCTACCAAGAATGATGGGATTGGCCCCACCTGATAATATTTCCAGATTTTGTGAAATGAAGTTTCTCCCTTCTTTCTTCAAAGGAGCAGTCAGGCTGTATTTCTTCCAACACAGACTTTTTAGTTTTGGTGTGGTGCTGTAAAATAAAGCTCTGGACAGTAAGGTCAGTTGAACTACAAATTTAGTGATTCAAATTCACCAGCCACTTTTGGAAACCCTAATACAGAGTCTCTATGAATTGGAACCAACTCAATGGTACTTATCAACAACACCAACATGATATATTTAATATGTATATATGCATTGCTTGAAGTCTGAATACTGTCTAACAGTATATACGTCAATGATGCCGTAATATTTTTTTAAAGGGAAAGCAGCTCTCCTTTTATTATTCTCTCCTAAAGGTTTTAAAGACTCAAAATTCAGGTTAGCATTGGGTCATGGGTGGGATATAGATAGCTGAGATAGTAGACATGGATTGGAATGTGAGCTCTTGAATTTTTTCCAGTGGGCTGGTGGAGGTAGCAACAATGATGGCAGGCTACTTCTACAACTCAGATGGATGGACCAGTAGACAGGGCAAAGTCTGCTCAACTCCTTCCACCCTTACTTCCTCTTGTTTTATTTCTGCTGCCTCTGCTTCTTCCAGTTCTTTTGGTTTATGCTAGCAGTGGTTGCAGCAGCATAGCATCAGCAGTGACAGTGGCAGCAGCCATGGCAATAAGGACTTCCAGAGGCAAGATGCCATAGATTTTAATATCATGTTTGTACAATGTCCATTTCAAATCATATACTATTTCATAGAGTATATCTTGGATATTAAGTATATTATTCACCAATCCCATAATTTATTTACATCAATTCTTCCTTGTCCATTGTTTAGTATTCATGTACATATGAAACAATTTAAAATAGCATAGCTTAGGTCAAGACTATTCAGTCCTCAAAGGGTATCATGATTTTTTTTTGTAGCAGATTTTCTCAATGCAATATGTTTGATTTCTTAACTGCTGCTTCCATGAGCAGCATTGCTGACATCAGATGGATCTTGGCTGAAAGCATATATGTTTACTTGTGCTTTATTGTCAATGCAAAGCTTTCAACTCTGTGGATATGACAAGCTATGGATAAAGGTTTAAAGAATAGATTTTCCAGAACAATTGATTATGCTCAGGAGGAACCTACACATAGACAAGATGCAGTGATTTGAGCTGAATAGGATACTGAATGGTTCAAAGGCTGCATTCTTTCATCCTATGTGTTCAATCTGTATGAATAATCTGAGAGAATGGACTTTATGAAGAAGAACCTGACATGAGGAGTTAATGAAGACTTATTAAAAATTTGCAATATGCAGATGCTACAACCTTGCTTGCTGAAAGCAAAGAGGATTTAAAATACTTACTGATGAAAAACAAAGATCACAGTTGTCAGTATGAGTTGCACCTCAATGCATAAAAAACACAAATCCTTACCACTACAGCAGTAAAAAACATCATGGAAAAAATATGGAAAAAGATTTCATTTTGCTTGGCTACACAATCAACACTCATGGAATCAACAGTCAAGAAATCAAATGATGTATTACACTAAATCTGCTGCACAAGACCTCTTTAAAGCATTCAAAATAAAAGGTATCAATTTGAGGACTAAGGTGTGCCTCAAGATCAAGATGCACCAGACCATTGTATTTTCAATTGCGTCATATGCTCATGAGAGTTGGACAATGAATAATGAAGACTGCAGAGTGATGGATGCTTTTGAGGTGTTGGAGAAGAATACTGAAAGTACCATGGACTGCTAGAAGAACAAACACATCTTTGTTAGAAGAAATACAGCCATAATGCTACTTAGAAGCTAGAATGATGAGGCTTCTTCTCTCTTACTTTGGACATTTTATCAGGAGTTACCAGTCACTCCTGGGGGGGGGGGGAATGCTTGGTAAAGTGGTGTTGGTGGTATGCCGTGGATTTGGTTCCAACTCATAGCAACCCAGTCAAGGATTTCCTAGGTCATTAATCTTTACAGGAGCTGAAAGCCCATTACCATGACTTGTTTCGTAAAGTGTGTTGTTGTTATTGTTTTCAGGTGCCATGAAGTCGGAACCGACTCATAGCGACCCCTTGCACAGCAGAACGAAACAATGTCCGATCCTGGGCCAACCTCACTACCGCTGCCACACTTGACGCCATCAATGATGCCACCTGGCCTATCCATCTCGATG
>NW_006408586.1:9520538-9527052 GCF_000296735.1 Chrysochloris asiatica
GAGGCTTTCTGCTCCCGTAAAGATTTACAGCCTTGGAAACCCTGTACAGGGTCGCTATGAGTCGGAACCGACTCCACGGCACACAACAACAACAACAGCAACAAGATACATGCGCATTGATTGTGGATCCAAACAAAGTAAAATCCTTCTGAACTTCAGTCTTTTCTACATTTATCATGATGTTACTTATTGGTCTAATTGTGAGTATTTTATTTTCTTTATATTGAGTTGTAATCCATACTGAAGAACATTTTATTTGATCTTCATCAGCAAATACCTCAAATCCTCTTCTTTTCCAGCAAGTAAGGTTGTGTCATCTGCATATCACAGGTTATTTGTTGTTATTGTTGCTAGGTGCCATTGAGTTGGTACTGACTCATAGCGACCTTATGCACAGCAGAATGAAACACTGCCTGATCCTGGGCCAACCTCAGTACTGTTGCCATGCTTGAGCCCATCGGTGCTGCCACTTGGCCAATCCATCTCATTGAGGGTCTTCCTCATTTTCTCTGATCCTCCACCTTACCAAACATGATATCCTTCTCCAACAAGCCTTCCTAATAATACTGATACTGCTATGTTTTTCTTCATGTAGTGGAGCTTTTCAAATTATTTGTTCTGCATACAGATTGAGTAAATATGGTTAAATGATACAACTGGGACACACAAGCAAAATCCCTAATTTTAAGTTATGCAGTATCCCCTTGTTCTGTTCAAATGACTGCCTCTTGGTCTATGTACAAGTTTCCTGTGAGCACAATGAAATGTTCTGAAATTCCCATTCTTAGTAATGTCTATAATTTGTTATGATCCACACAGACAAATGCTTTTACATAGTAAATAAAACAGAGGTAAGCATACTTCTGGCATTATCTTCTTTCAGCCAAAATCCATCTGGCATTAGCCATAATATTCTTAGCCCTGTGTTCTTCTAAATCCTGAATTTCTGTATGAATTTCTGGAAGTCCCATATTAATGTACCACTATAACCATTCTCGAATTATTTTCAGGTACATTTAATTTGCATATAATATTAATGATGTTGCTGTTGATGTGATGTGATGTCGATTAGATTCCAAATAATAGCGACCCTGTGTAGAGTATATGAGGTACTGCTGGTGGGTTTTAACCACTGACCTTTTGGTTCACACTGACCTTGCAGTCCAGTGAATTATCCTGAAGCACCACCCCAGGAATCTTATATTAATGATATTGTTCTATAATTGTCACACTGTATTGGATCACCTTTCTTTGTATGGGCACAAAATGGATTCCTTTCAGGGGGTTGGCCTTCCAAATTTCATGGCATAGAAAAATTAGTGCTTCCAGTATTGCTTTTATTCATTGAAATATCTAAATTGCCATTCTGTCAATTTCTGAAGCCTTTCTTTTCAACAAAATCTACAGTATAACAAGGAGTGTTTCTTATAGTACCATGGTTTTTTTTTTTTTTTAATCATATTCTAGCTCCTGAAATGGATGTCAGTCAATTCTTTTTGTTATAGCTACTCTGTATTTTCTTTATAACTTTTTATGGTGCATTATGCAGCATTTAACATTTCATTGATTTGAATCCTATACATAGTGACCTTATGTATAAAAGCATGTGTTATCCTTACGATCGTTGCTATGTTTGAGCCCATTGTTGCAGCCAGTTTGTCAATCATCTCACTGAGAATCTTCCTCCTTATGACTGACCTACTTCACCAAGCATGGCGCCCTTATCTATAGACTAGTCTATAGGAGAACGTGTTCAAAATACATGAGGCCAAATCTCAACACCCTCACTTCTAAGTAGTATTGTTTTGTTCTTCTCACAGCTTATGACATATTCTTCAGTCTTCCTTATTCGTTGTTACTATGCATATGAAGTAAATTGAAAATTCTTTTCCTTGAGTTAGGTGCACTTTACTCCTCAAAGTTACATCTTTGCTTTTAAATACTTTAGCAAAATTCATTACAACAAAGTTGTACAATTTAATATGTCATTTGTTTTCTTGACTACTGATTTTGTGGGCATTGATGTGTATCTAAGTAAAATGAAATCCTTAAAAACTTCAGTCCTTTTATTTGCTTGTTTGTTTCTGATTTATCCAGTTGTGAGGATTTTTGTTTTCTTTACAATGAAGTGTAATCTATACTGGAGGCTCTAGTCTTTAATCTTTGTCAGTGTTCTTTGCTTTTAGCAATCAAGGTAGTGAAATCTGCATATTGCAAATTGTTAATGAATCTTCCTCCAATCATGATGCTACATTATTCTTCATACAGGCCAGCCCCTCCTTTTTTGTTAACTTGGTAATTTAAAAAATGACCAACTAAATAAAAATCATACTGGGACAGGGAGATCTAGATTCTAACCTTATTTTCACAACTAGAATATGAATTTTGTATAGCCACACAAGTTCCTTAAACTGGGATGAAAAAACTCATGGTGACTAGTGTCATTTGGTTCCAATATCATTAAGTGTTAATAATAAATAATATCACATGTAATATAAAATAATATGCCATAATAATTTCAAGTGGTGACAATATATGTAATTTGCCTAGTACAATGCTTGAAATTTCAGCGGATGTATTATATGTTTTTTCTGAATGAATAGAAGCACATAATCAGGCCTGTTTATACCATTTCTTCTTTGAAGGCCTGTGTGGTGAAAAGTTGGCATTTTAATTCTAGCTTAGTTGTTTTTTTTAAAATGTCAATTTCTCTCTTCATTCTGCACAGAGAATATTTTTCACAGACTCTAAATTCACCAAACTGCTTTCAGTGAAGGAGTTATGCAGAAAAACAAAACAAAACAAAACAAAACAAAACAAAAAAACAACAACAAGCAATATCTCTGTATATTGATGCTAATAAGCATATTGGTTATTAAGTTATGGTAGTTTCATTATTTGCTCCTTGAGAACTGTTACTCTGCAAAGAGATTTAATTTGTATATTTTAGACTTATCATAAGAAACCTGCCATGTGATACATTTAGAACAACTGAGAATTTAACTCAGAAGCTGCTCTAAGATTAGGAATTAACATACGATCTTCACAAGGTTTTACACACATTATAATTTTCTTCAGCACTATGGTTTTATATTATTCCCACAATTTATTATGTTTCTTTTGATTGATAAAGAATAAAAGAAAGTAGATATTGAAAACAATGAATTTCTCTAAGTTTCCAAATATCAAACACCTGGCAACTAGGGGCTAGAAAATGGAAGATGGGAATCTGGGCTTGGCTGCTCTGTCACTTGGCTTCAGTCTAAATCTCAGTTACGTGATCAACCACGCATGTGAACAAAAAAGACATCCTCAGGAGAGAGGAGGGGTTTCTGATGGAAATCACAGGAAAAAAAGAATATAGTTTAGGAGAAAAATAAAAAGATAGGAGCCAGGGCCTTGTGGGTGTTACTAAACCAGTAGACACCCCCATGCTTTTGCAATGATTCTTTTCTTCTTAATCTTGGTCCTTCTTTTCTGAAATGCATTAGAATCTGTGACTGTCTTAGAGAAGAAAGTTTTGTGTAGTTTTTATGCCCGTGGAAAGAAGTGCCCCTGGGGAGGTTTAATTTAGGAATGGAGTTTGAAAGCATTTTGGAATTTAAAAAATAAAAAGGTGATGTTTTAATGGGAAGACTTACTTTGCCATCAGTTTTTTAGCCGACAATTCTCGGGATAAATAATGAATGTTTTTCTCATTTATTATTGTGGAAGGCATCTCTGTACAAATCTAATATCCAATTTTCCACCTAGTCAAAGGATATAGGACCTTCAAATACAGTATCATACATATTAATTGTATCAGTCAAGCCTTCTGTTACTCTTGCAAAGGAACTAGTGAAAAATAGTGGCAATTATATGAAAAACATTAAAACTATGATTCAGTGTTTGTATTGTTGGTGAAAAAATAAGGACAAAACACTTTTTTAAATATGTATAAAGAAAATACCACAGTCTATCAATAAAAGGGAGTCCTGGTGTGGTGCTATAGGTTAATGTGTCAGACTGCAAAGCCATTTGAACTGCAAGGTTGGTGGTTTAATCTCACCAGCTGCACCTCAGAAACTCTATACATGGTTGCGATGGGTCGGAACTGACTCACCGACAATTAACAACAACAACAACATCCATAAAAGGAACTATTTTATTGAATACCATAGTCAATATTTACCCTGTTTGCAGTTGGGAAAATGCAATTAGCTCTCTTAAATTTTGTTAATTTCCACATGTATAATATCTCAAAAGATTCTCACTCAAACAATGCACAGGGTCCAAGACTGAAACGCTGACTTAACTCATTTTCATCATGAACTAAATTCAATGATATTTAGATGTAACAATAAAACCAAACAAATGCTTCTGGACTATTACCCGGACTTTCACAATGATCACTTTCTCTGCCATCATCGTTCTTAAAATGATTAATTCCAATTGTCAAAATTGTAATTGTGGAAGATGTGTAAATAAAAGGGATAGTAGTTAATCTTTCATTTCAGGAACAGATGATTCCAGGACCCTCAAAAAGGAAGAGCATGAGTGGAGCCTGACATTCCTACCTAGAAAAGTGGGGACAGCAGATAATTTGTTTTGTGCCTACGGCAAGAGGCTGGAGCAGGAGCCTGGTTGGCAGAATATGCCCTTTAGACACTTAAGTGAATATATATATACACATACACATATAACTACATGCAAATATTATACACACACACATATCTATATCTATATATTTGTTTTGGAAGTGTACATCATATTTATTTTTGCCTTGTTCATTTGTGAAATATAAGCTGTAAATGGGGAGCCACAGAGAGGAAGTAGGATAGCTGTTGTTGTATGGAAGGGATTGTAATTACTGATATAAAACAAGGCGTATAGTTTGATGAATATAGAGCTGATGATCTTGTCCATAACCCTTCACCCAATTAACAATTAAAAAGTTGAAAAAAAAAAAAAAAAAGCAAACATAAATGTCATGCTAAAAATGTGGAAAAGTTAGGCAACTCTTTGAAAATGTGAAAAAGTAAAGACAGAAGAACTGAACTTTAATTAACCCAACCCTTGATTTAGAATTGGTAACATAAGGTGTGGCACTGTAGGATAAGCAATGGACTGTTGACCACAAGGTTGGCAGTTTACACTCACCAACTTCTCCTCAGAAATCCTATACAGGGTTGTTATGAGTCTGAACTGACTTGACAACACTTAACAACAACAAAAAAAAAAGTAAGTTAATGCATTTAATTTATTATATTAGGAAACAGAAGTGAGAAGTTGCCAGTGAGTGAATAGAAATTAAGAGAAAGGAAATGTTTTCATTGTTTTATTCAAATACCCATAGAGGTACACAAAGCTTTCTATATACCTATAATTTGCTATATGATGTATTTCCACCCTATATGCATGGTCCCACTCCCACAAGGGTGTCCTCGTGTGGCGCTGTGGGTTAATGCACTAGACTGCAAAGTGGTTTGAACTGCATAGTTGGTGGTTCAAGCTCACCAGTTGCTCCTTGGAAACCCTATGCAGAGTCTCTATGGGTTGGAATTGACTCGAAGGCACTTACCAACAACTCCCACAAGGGTCCCATGCATCTTATTTATAGTTATTAGCAAGCTATCCAAGCCCCTTGGTGGGGCTACGAACTGCAAAGTCAGTAGTTCGAAACTACCAGCTGTTCCGCGGGAGAAAGATGAGGCGTTCTGCTCCTGTAAAGATTTATAGCTTCAGAAACCCTGTACAAGGTCACTATGAGTTGAAACTGACTCCATGGCACACAGCCATCACCACCCAGTATGGGTTGCATTTCAATGTAAAGACAACAAAAATCCTCATCACTGGACCAATAAACAACATTCATATAAATGGAGAAAAGAGTGATGTTATCAAAGACTTCATTTTATTCAGATGAACCATCAACACTCATGGAAGTAGCAGTCAAAAAATCAAATGAAATATTGCATTAGGCAAATCTGCTCTGCACAAGACCTCTTTAAAGGGTTGAAGAGCAAAGATGTCAGTTTGAGGACTAATATGCACCTGACCCAAACCTTAATATTTTCAATAACCTCATCTGCATGCAAAAGTTGGATGGTAAATAAGAAGACCTAGAAGGATTGATGTGTTTTAGTTATGGTGTTGGAGGAGAATATTAAAAGCATGATGGACTGCCAGAAGAACAAACAGCCAGAGGCCAGGATGGCCAAACTTTGTCTCTCATACTTCAGACATATTATCAGAAAGGACCAGTCACTGAAGAATGATATCATGTTTGGTAAAGTGGAGCATCAGAGAAAAAGAGGAAGACTGCAAAAGATGTGGATTGGCACAGTGAAGGCAGTTGATGGGCTCAGGTGTAGCAACGATTTTGATGTTGACTCAGGACTGGGGAATGTTATATTCTGTTGTTCATAGGGTTGCTATAAGTTGGTACTGAGTGGATGGCACCTAACAAAAAACCAGTGATTTTTTTGGGAGTTAAAAACACTGTAGTTAAAAAGGTCACTAGCGTAGTGGTTAC
>NW_006408586.1:9529022-9539090 GCF_000296735.1 Chrysochloris asiatica
GTGCTCCTTGGAAGCCAGGATGGCTAAGCTCATACTTTGGACATATTGTCAGGAGGGAACAGTCACTGGAAAAGGATGTCATGCTGGGTAAGATGAAGGGTCAGAGAAAAAGAGGAAGACTCCCCCAACGAGATGGATTGGCCAGGTGGCATTATTGATGGCATCGAGTGTGGTGGCAGTAGTGAGGTTGGCCCAGGATCGGACATTGTTTCGTTTTGCTGTGCATGGGGTCGCTATGAGTTGGTTCCAACTCGATGGCACCTGACAACAACAACAATGTATCAAGCATTATCTCAATTCCTTTTTATGCATAATCTCATTTTATCCATTCAAGAACATCAAGAATAGATACTACTAACCTATGTTACTTGTGAATAACTTAGCCTATATTTCAGTACTGCTGAGTCTGCCAGATGTGAATAGTTATTTTCTCTATTCCTGCTCAATATCCTATGAGACTTTCCATCTTTCTCACTGCTATTTATATTGAAATACATAATATAAATTATGTATTTCAATATAAAAAACCCTTGGATTTGATGATGATGATGAGGAGGACAATAAAATTATAAGGGCTAACATGGTGAATTTTTTATGGCTTGTGATAGATACTGTTTCAAATTTATGCATATTGGATAACTTGAGTATTTCCCATTAATAGAAATAGAAGAAAAATTAGTATCCCTTTGGTCCTGTTACAATTTGCATAATATAAAGTTGTTAGTTTTTTTGTAGTCAAACAAGTGTTTTGTTGCTATTGTGGTTAGGTGTCATTGAGTTGGTTCCAACTTTTAGCAACCCTTTAGATTACAGAATGAAGCACTGTCAGATCCTGACACATGTTCACAATTATTGTTAAGTGTGAGCCCTTTGTTGCTGCCACTATGCCAGTCCATCTCATTGGGAGTCTTTCTCTTTTTCACTGACCCTCTACTTTAGCAAGCATGATGTCCTTCTCCAGAGACTGGTCTCTCTGGGTAACAGGTCTGAAGTATGAAAGAGACAAAGTCTCACCACCCTGGCTTCTAAGAAGCATTTTGACTGTATTTCTTCCAAAACAAACTTATTTGTTCCTTTGGCAGTTCATGGTACTTTCAACACCACAACTCAAATGTCTCAATTCTTCTATGCTCTTATTTATTCACTGTCAAAATTTCACACACATACGAGAAAATACAGTAGCTTGGAGCAGGTGTACATTAGTCCTCAAACTGATACCTTTCCTCTTGAACACTTTAAAGAGGTCTTGTGCACCAGATTTGCCTAATGCAATATGTCATTTGATTTCTTGGCTACTGCTTCCATGAGTGTTGATTATGGATACAAGAAAAATTAAGTCTTAAAATTTTCAATTTTTCCTCCATTTTCATGATACTATTTACTATTTACATATTGTGAATATTTGTTTTCTTTTCATTGAGTTACGATCCATACTGAAGTATTTTGAGTCCTTTCTGTTTCCAGTAAGCAAGATTGTATCATCTTCAATTAGATACTTTCATAGGACTTGTCCTAATATATATAATCTTTTCATATTATTTAACTTTTAATACCTATGACATTTTAAGTGCATCTTAGATAAACATGGTGTTATTAGGTGCTGTGGAGTTAGTTCTAACTCATACTGACTACATGCGCAGCAGAACAAAACGCTACTCAGTACTGCATCAGCCTCACAAATGTTAAGCTTGAGCCCATTGTTACTGCCACTGTGACAATCCATTTCACTGGGGGTCTTTCTTTTCCTTTTTTTATTTTTTCAGACAATCTATTTACCACCCATGATGTCCTTCTCCAGAGACTGGTTTCTCCTTAAAACATGCTGCAGTATGAAAGATGAAGTCTTGCAATTGTGACTTATAAGGAGCATTCTGGCTGTACTTCTTCCAACACAGATTTGTTTGTTCTTCTGGCAGTCCATGATACTTTTAGTAATCTTCTCCAACAATATGGTAAACTTAGCTCCATGTAAACTTTTATAATGAGAAAAAGGTAATAGTTTTATTGACTAATAAATTTTCTGTGTATATATTACAATTTTGTTTCACCTTATATTTTTTAAAGTCACAATTTCAGTAGATTTTATTTAGTTTGTGCATGTTTGTACTGCTTCTGAATTTCACTTTTTTTCAACCAATTAATCATCCATTCTCAATGTGATTAAACACATTTTTTAAATCTCATGTTTGAGAAATCTCAATCTTAGTAACAAGGTAATTATAAATTGTGCTAGCTATATATTGGCAGTAGTTTATTGTTGTAGTTAAATAGTGTCAAGCCAGTCTGACTTACAATACCCTATATAAGGTTTCCATACCATGCCATTCAATTGATTCTTAGAGTCAAAAGAGAATTACAAAGATATTAGCAGTAAAAATTACCTTTGTGTGCTGATACTGAAACCTAAAACTTACTGCAGTTGAGTGGGTTTCAACTCATAGTGACCTTAAATGACAGGATAGAACCATTCTACAGGGTTTTCTAGGCTATAAATCTTTATGGAAGCAGCCTGCCATATCTTTCTCCTGAGGTATGACTGGTAGGTTGTACCTTCAACCTTTCAGTTAGCAGCCAAGTACTTAACCATTGCGCCATCAGGGCTCCTTTGTCCCCATAGAGTAGTGGAAAATTAGCTCATACACAATGGAGACTGCTATCATTGCCATTAAGAATATTGAAGAAATAGTGGTTGACTATGATTATTTTGTTAATCATACTTACCATACCTTATTAATAGGGATAATAACATAATAGTTTCTTCTTGTTGTTAGGTGCCATCAAGTCAGTACCAACTCATAGTTACTCTATGCAAAACAGAACAAAACACTGCCCGATCGTGGGCCAACCTCACTACTGTTGCCATGCTGGAGCCCACTGATACTGCCACTTTCCCAATCTATCTCTCTGGGTGTCTTCCTCTTTTTATCTGACCCTCCACCTTACCAAACATGATATCCTTCTCCAGCGACTGGTTCCCTCCTGACAATGTGTCTGAAGTCTAAGAGATGAAGTTTGGCCATGGTTTCCAGTATATATATATTTAATGTTAATAATGTTTAACCTACTCTTTTTTTTTCTATAGCTAATACTAAAACTGATTCTAATTTTATAATTAAAGGCAACTTATAAATGATTGAATCAACAAAATGTAATGATATTTCATGTAATTAGTCTTGATCATCAGAGAAATAACACTTTAATAGTAAATGCTTGTTTCCTAAGAAAGCTTAATAAATATCATCGCATCTAGGTCACAAATGTTGTAGAATATTTTTAGCATATGCCCTACAAAGTTCAAAAGACAACATTTTCTATCATCAATCACACTCTTCATTAATACTGTCCCAATTCTAAGCATAAAATACATATCAGATTTTCTGCCCTCACATTTAAGTTCCAGGTTCTCTTCCTACAGTGATTACAATTATTGCCATGCCTAAAGGAGAGGTCTTCGAAGAAAAAAACAAGGATCCATTAATCATGAATCATTACATTTTGTCAGTTGGCAAAGGAATACTTTGCTCATTTATCCTTTGAATGAAATTAGTTCTGGCTCAGGCCCTTGTAGAAGGAGATTCTAAATTGTCTTGGCATCTTCCAATAGCAGTTTGTGTATTTGCCATAAAATGGCAGATGGGATTTATTAATGGCAGATGAGTTTAGTTTGCAAGTTTTTTTTTTTTTTCTATTTGATCATTTTAATATCGAAGAGTAATGCATCAGTGCTATATAATTATATATAAATATATTTTAATTTTATTAATGAGGGGGAAAAAAGAGAAATCTGGTAATGTCTATACTTCTAAGCTAAGCAAATACTTCCTTCCCTGTGCAGTACAGGAAATTGACTCCTTCTATTAAGTTTAAATATCCAAATCAACTAAAGAATCCAATTTTAGGAAATACTTGTAATACAAATATGAAGATAATATTTTCCTTAGAAGGAGAAACAAACACTCGATAGAATAATATGAAAATTTTATTCACATTGACTAATGTTTAGTCGGCATATGAGCAGCTTTTTTATTTGTCAAAATGACTTGTTACATATAATTTCTATCCAAATGTACTGTGTTTTCTCTTTCAGTCAAATGGGGAAAAACATATACATTTTAATATTCAACACTGAAAGTTAAAAGATATGACTCAAAGAATATGTTATGTGTATATTAACAGATAGTTGCATTTTACTTGATATCACTGTCTGGTTGCCTGGTAGATGATTAGGCAGAAATATGGACTCTTTAAACCATAAGTGCCTGGCTGGCAGCAATCTATTATGTGTAATATGAAACCTGCAATATGCCTCTCAAATACTTAGCTTATTTCACAGAAGTGACACAGAGAATCTATATAATCTATAAAGGGGGGGAGCTGCTATTCAGACTAAAAGTAGCAGATATAAGGACTCAACAATTTGTTAATTAAAATGTTTTATGCTGACTGTCTATATGTCATATTTGGTGAGTGTTGGAATTATTTTACATCAGTGATTTAAAACATAAGTTTGATTTGCCTTGGGAGAGGATTGAAATATGTTTAGAATCATAAGATGCATTCTTGAAAGTATTTCAGAACAGAAAACAACCTAAAGAGCATTTAAAATAAAAATGTCCTACTTTAAGGAAATCTATAAGTTAAAACTTTTTCCTAGTCTACTAGCAAAAAAGTATACTTCTAGTAAAGATAATATAATAATCCTTTTATTTTCCAAATGCTAGTTAAAATAAGAATCAGTAAATGTGACAAGCTATTACATTATTTTGCCTAAAGCCAAGTATTTTTTAAAAGATTTTTATCTTTACTATCAACCAAATACTTATATCAATTGTCTTCTTAGTTCATTAAGAACATTTTTTTAAAATGTGTTCTTATTTATACTTTTATTTAAAGAAAACTTGAAATTTCTCAGCTCAAATTTAGTAGTAGCTTTCAAAATAAATGAGTGGTAAATACATACAGAACCTAAAATGTTAAAATAAATTAAAGTAAAACATCTACAGTATTATTCACGAACGATTAGAAATCCAAAAAAAAAGAACCAACTCAATCTTATTTCATGATGACACATAGAAAGTCACTTAGCAGTTTAAAGCGGTACGCAAATGAACTCAAAGTGCTTCTACCTTTTCTTCAAACCATATTCATTTGGCTGTTTTGGAATAGTTTGTCCATACTGCTGACAAGTTGTTGTTTTATGGAAATGATAAACATTTTCTGGTATCTGTAGAAGAACAACTCATAATTTATGCCTACATAAAGGTATGGTTTCATCATTAGGGAGGCTTTTGCTTCTGTTTCATAAAATATTATTGAATCATAGAGTAACTCTGCACATAATCAGACCTATAAAATGTGTTACTCTTAATAAACTACATATATTCCCAAAGTACTAATCCATATGTTAAAAGGATGTTACATGTCTCCACATCAAGCACAGAAGGTCAGGATCCTGCCATTAGCTTTTTCCAGATATAAGACGGTATTAAAATGTGTATCTCATTTTGGCTGCCAAATGATAATGGGGTCCCCTGAAATCTCATTACCTGTAAAGGTAACGATAATCTTCTTAAAGTGAAATAGCAGGATGGGAAATGCAATGTTGCTGCAAAACCTGAAGTTGCGACTAGATACCTACATATGCACATTCTTATTTATGTTAATATTTCAAATAGAGAATGTTTAAGTAGAAGTCAATTGTCACAAAATATTGCCAATAGAGTTCTAATTCATACATGCACAGGCTTAACCTAACAAAATGCATTTAAACATGTCTCTGCAATTAGTGGATGGCTATACACAAATTCTCCCAGTAATACACTGTCTTATCTCTTTAGGGTGCATTTTGTTTTTAAATAAGTAACTAATTAAAACAGTGGCTTCTAAGTGTATCTTCTGGGTCAGATAAATCCAAGGCAGAGAGAACAGCTCAGAAAGTTATGGTGATTTGTTTTGGGGGGAAATCCCAAGTGGTTTTCTTGATAATGTTTTCAAAGGATACAGGATGATCATGGGGTTTATTAAGAAGTTTCAAGAAAAGTTAAAAATGAATTGGTGAGAAAAAGGTAGGAAATTTATGCTGAGGTATGTTTTTCCATCAAGACAATGTACCTGTTCATTTTTGGAGAGTAGTAAGAGCTTTCCTCTGAGTTTTGTTAGAAAGCCTTTATTTCATTCATCCTATAGGCCTGATCTTTCCCCTACAGATTTGTTTTTGTTACCCAAAGCCAAAGACCATTGAAAAGATATCATTAAAAAAAAAAAAAAAAAAAAAGATATAATTCAAATATTCTAAACAACATTATGGTTTTGGCAAACAATATTGAATATAACATAGACTACTGGAAAGATGTGTCTGTCTTTGAAGAACAACAGATGGAATGCTCCTCAGAAAGAAAGATGGTGAAATTTTGTCTTGTATTCTCTAGCCATGTTATCTGGAGAGAACTGTCCTTAAGGAAGAACATCATGTGTGGTAAAGCAGACAATCAGTGACAAAAAGGAAGACTCTTATTAAGACGGGTTAACACAGTGGCTACAATACTGGTATCAAACACAAAAAGGCAGCACAGGCAATATTTCATTCTGGTATACATAGGTAGGATCACTACTTGTCAGAAGTGACTCTATGAAATCTAACATCAACAATGTGCAATAGAAGACTTATTTCGACAAAAAAAAAAAAAAATCAGGCTAACTGGTGGTGGTGGTGGTGGTGTTAAGTGCCAATCCAATTGGTTCCAAATCATAATGACCTTGTATAGGTTTCTAAGGAATGGCTGGTGGGTTTGAACTACTAATCTTGCCATTAGCAATCCAGTGCTTATCCCACAGTGCCACACCAGGACTCCAGTTAAGTGGCAGAGACTCTTAAAAACAGTAATAAAAATCTAGACTCAAATGGAAGGGACAGTTTATACACTCTAACATATCATTAAATGTTATGTTTCATCAAATGGCATTGTTAAGCAAGGAAATAACATAAAGGAATCTACTAATTAATGGCACATGGCTAACAGCACTAATATTTAAATTACATTCTACAAAAATCATAATGCTATATATTCAGCTCTATAATTTTCTCAGCTTACTTAAAATAAGATCCCAACTTTATAATTTATTGAAACGTATTGAGACTAGAATTAATTGATCGTGCCACATTTTCATTATTTCTTTTATGATACCCATTTACCTGCAACGATTCAGCTTCAATTCCACTATCAATCATTCCCATTATCCTCTATGCATGCTCATCTTTTTAGTCACTTATTCCTATGCTAATAATTGCTTGATTATGCTCTCAGTCTTGTTTAAGTATGATTCTTCATATGCTCCACATCTGTGTTCCTGTCCAGAGAAAACACACAGGCATTTTTATTGCTTTAACTTTTATTTATCACCAGAAAATTTAAGTGGTTTTATAACTCTGAGGGCATTAAAACTGTATTTCCTTAATCTATTAACTCTCCCACTTTTCTGTAGTACTATTTTACTACTTCTTGCTCTTCAATACACAATACAGTCCATCCAGTTCTCACATTCAGTGAATAAACTCATACTATTTCACCAAAACAAGAAACATCATCAGATGCATACTACCTACCCACCTCTGTTGTTGTTGTTAAGTGCCTTCAACTTGGTTCCACCTCATAGCAACTCTACATAGGGTTTCCAAAGAGCATCTACTGATCTTGCATTTCAAACCAATCTTGCAGTCCAGTGCATTATCCTGCAGTGCCAAACTGTTAGTAGCCATATTCCTTACTTTTTAACCTGTTCTAAAGATGAAATGTCTCTATCTCTAACTAAGATGAAGCTCTATTCTAACCATGGGATTATCTTATTTAGGGGCATGGCTAAAGTCATTTTCTTTTCTCTTATCTTCAAGTTTAATTGTAGTTCTCCACTGAAGTATATTATTATACAAAACTATTATTGTCCAACCAACTTAACTGCAAATCCTGTTGGACCTACATTCAAAATATCCTCTGAATTCATTTACTCACTACCTCTACTGCTATCATATTATCAAAGTTACAATTGATTCTGACCTGGAAATATTTCATGCTTCCTTGTAATAGTGAAAAAGGATGGCGAGCAGGGGTTCCTCCTTGCAAGTGTCACTTATTTAGTTTATTCCTGACAGAAAAGACTGCATGGTCCTTTTAAATTTTAAATATATTGTCACCTTTTCACACAAATCCCTCCTCACTTGTAGACAATTCAAACTTTTTACTACATCCTAGAAAAATGATATTGGCTTTGGCTACTTCCTATCACTCTGGCTTCACTTTCTCTCATAGAACCCTCTGTTCCACACACTTCCCACTCTGTCCTGTTGTTGTTTGGTTCTAACTCATTGTGATTGTGCATAGTTTCCAAGGAGTGGCTGGTGAGCTTGAACTCCTGACCTTGAAGATCAAACCAACTTTGCAGTCCCACATATTAGCCCACAGTGCCACACCAGGACTCCAACACACTGCCCTACCAGATGCTATATGAACATAATGAAAATATAAGGCATTTGCTGTGTTCCAGTGTCTTTGGTGATATCACCTGCCTGGTGGTGGTGGTGTTAGCAGCCTTTGAGTGTTATGAAGCAGAAAAGATCCATTGGATTCTTTTTAACTGTAATCTCTACAAAGGAGCATTTGCAGAGAGTGGTTTGCAGAGTGGTTAGATGCTTGGTTCCTAGCTGAAAGGTTGGCACTTGAAACCCATTAACTGCTTCAAGGGAGACAGATGTAGCCATCCTCTTCTATAAAAGTTAAAACTTTAGGAACCCTGTAGGGAAGTTGTATCCTGTGTTAGAGGGCCACTATGAATCTGAATCAGTGATAAAGAATGTTTATTGCTTTAGTTTTAATTGTTAATAAAGCATTTCGCCAGACCTTTTCTTTCAGTGAACTGCTGGGTATGTTTGAACCACCTACCAGTAGAATGGTAGCAGATCACAAAAAGCTTCCTTACCCTGACTTTTTTTTTCCTGCCTAATATCCTGTGAAGATGTCTATAACTCACTCCTTCCTCTACTTGAAATCTTGTTATGGCCTACCATGACCATTGCATTGACTTTGTTAGTCCATACCACTTTCAATCTCCCTTTTCTCTGCCATATGTTCTCTATATGATATAAAGTATTTGGAACATACAATTTACTTATTGCTATTATTTATGCTTGATGTCCTTAAACTTATATAAGCTTCATAAATGCTGAACAGTTTTATATGGTATGACAACTGGGCAGAGTACTAATTCAATAAACATGTATTGAATAAATAATTGAAGCAATGAAATCTTTCACTAAACAGGCTCCACTATAACATCTTATACATACATACACATATACATTTGGTTCAGATGTCAAGGTTAATGATGCTACAGAAAAACCCAGACGGTATGACAAAAATTTACCACTCACATAATTAGGCTTTCTGTTGACAGCTGATCCAAAATGTTTGACACAGCAAAAAAGACAACTGGCTTTAGTAATCTTATCATGGTTATCAGGTGCGTAGCAGTGGGGAGAGAATTGGAGGAGGCACGTCATGGGGGGATGAGAAGGGGACAGAATGATGTTTCTCATGTGTGATAGGGGATTGTTTGTATGAATGTTCTTCCAGCTCCTAAAAGAAGGAAGAGTGGTGGTGGTGTGCCATGGAGTCAATTCCTACCCATAGCAACCCTGTACAGGATTTCCGAGGATGTAAATCATTATGGTAGCAGAAAACCTCATCTTTCTCCCATGGAACAATTGATAGTTTTGAACTGCTGACCTTAAGGGTAATAGCGTGATTCGTAACCACTACAATAATAGAGCTCCTTAAAAGAAGGAACAGTTGTTGTTGTTAGGTGCCATCAAGTCAGTGCCGACTCATAGCAACCTTATTCACAGAAGAATGAAACACTGCCCGATCCCAGGCCAATCTCACTACTGTTGACACGCTTGAGTCCATTGATTCTGCCAGTTGGCCAATCCATTTCGCTGGGGGTCTTCCTCTTTTTCTCTGACCCTCCACCTTACCAAACATGATATCATTATTGAGCGACTAGTACCTCCTGATAATA
>NW_006408586.1:9540136-9551547 GCF_000296735.1 Chrysochloris asiatica
CACCTTAGTCCTCAAGCTGACATCTCTGCTCTTCAGTACTTTAAAAAGTTCCTGTGCAACAGATTTGCCCAATGCAGTACGTCATCTGATCTCTTGACCGTTTCTTCCACGAGTGTTGACAGTTGATCCAAGAAAAATGAAGTCCTTGACAACTTCAATCTTTTCTCCATTGATAAGAATGCTGTTTATTGGTCCAGTGGTAAGGATTTTTGTTTTCTTAACATTGAGATGTAATCCATATAGGAATAAAGAATATGATTCTGTAGTTTTTGAAGATTCTAAAATTGTCTGATTTAGAATCAAATAGGTGATTAGACTTTCTTGCTCACTATAATGATGCTGAAAAGGAGAGATACAGTAGAAGTAAAGAGAAATTAGTTAAGTATATTGCTCATGAAGTCATTTCTATGATTACATGATGCACATATCAAAATGGATTTATACATTACATTCCATATTACTATTCTTATTGCTTTAAAAACATTTTATTAACCTAAAAGCAAGAAACTGACATTTTAATGCTCAACATCACAGTCATTTATTGGAAATGGCATTTACAATAATGCTCAGTAAATCTATAAACTCTTCACAAAGCTAACATAATTAAATTGCTAGTAACAACAGCAGTGTTATACAGAATGCTTACATGTTTCATGCAATGAGAAGCAAGGACATTACCAATTTTAGAAGTGTAACCAAAGAAAATATGAAAACATAGTTTAATAAACATGGTTACTTTGCATGTATTTTAAAACATTTATTCATATTCAAAAATATGCTTAAATATCAGTTCATATATTTAACACAAAGGTAAAACCTTAATAACATTGTTTTTAACTGCCTTCAAGTCAGTTAACATTAATAATTCTATTTGTTAATTTTGTTGTTGTTTTTTTGTGTCAGTATATGTTGATGTATTTTTCACATCCATAAAATTTGTATATCGATAAAATATCCATTTAGTCTTTCTTTTCTATTCTTATGATAGTATATGTTGTTGGTTTTTTTGCCTTGTAACAGTCATATTAATATTTTAGTGATTCTTAAAATTTATCCCTAAGTATTTTTTAACACAGGGAAAGTTAGAAACAATAAATAAAATTACTTTGTTTTGTAGTTGATCATTACTCAGAAAAAAAAAAAAAGCCACAGAAAAATCATAGACCTAATTTAAGAAATTGTCCAAGGATTGTCAGGCATTGATACTAGATGAAAATGAGACAGTTCAAGACAAGTGCAACCACATAGAAATAAAATATCTATTAGAGTCTATGTGGCATAGACAGTATCCTTATTTTATTACTATTTATTGATTATATTCTAAATAATGAGATATTAGGATGTTAGTCTGATTATTTTGTGTTTAAGCAGAAATATATTTAAGTACACATGCTGTACTAAACACTCTAGAAGTATGTAACCATAGAAGTTTTGAGCTAGAAAGAAATTAGCAATTTTCAGCTTTAGGAGACTAATGCACAGAAAGTTTTAATGACTTCAGCAATGTCACATTGATTTGGTGACACAGCTAAGGCTTGAAATCTTGTAGTTGGCCTCAATTGTTCTTTCAATGACCTACAGCAATTTATTCAAACAATATTAAATTCCGTGCTACCATGTTTCAATCATCAGGGAAATGAGTCAAGTCCAAAATAATATTTTCAAATTAACATCTGCAGAAGTTGAGTGGAATAAGTTTACATAGAGAATACCTCATTCATGATTAATATGCAGTACAGACTATTACATTCAGAATGCAGTTCTAAGTGCTAAATATTACTCAAATCCTTTTATTTGATTTTTAGATTATAGGTGCCATATATCTATTATATTCCTGACCTTATCTGAATTAAACAAGATTATGACCTAGAAACTGAATAATAAATACAGAGAATGGATATAAGAAAGTAAGTATGTATTTATTTATATACTAGTGTTCATTGCAACTCTAGACACAATAGCCACAAGGGAAAATAAACCATGTCTATCTAGAGCAGACTAGGTTAAAAATTGTAGTTGTTGTTGCTGTTGTTAGGTGCCATTGAGTCAGTACCAACCCTAACAACGTTATGCGTAACAGAATGAAACACTGCCCAGTCCTGTGCAATCTTACAATTATTGTTGTGCTTGAGTCCACTGTTGCTCAAACCGTCTTCTTAAGGTTCTTCCTCTTTTTTGCTGACCATCCACTTTACCAAACTGGATATCCTTCTCCAGGGACTGGTTCCTCCTGATAATATGTCTGAAGTATGAGAGATGAAGTATGGCCATCCTGGCTTCTAAAGAGCATCCTAGTTGTACTTCATCCAACATAGATTTGTTTGTTCCTGTGATGGTTCATGGTAATTTTAACATTCTCCTCCAAAACCGTAACTCAAATGCATCAATTTTTTCTATGGTCTTCTTTATTCACTGTCCAACTTTCATATGCATATAAGGTTATTTAAAATAATATGGCTTGTGTCAGATGCCCTTTAGTCTTCAAACTGACATCTTTGCTCTTCAACACTTTAAAGAGGTCTTGTGCAGCAAATTTGCCAAATGCATTACATCATTTGATTTCTTGACTGCTGCTTCCACGAGTTTTGACGGTTGATGTGAGCAAAATTATGCCTTTGACAACTTCAATCATTTCTCTGTTTATCTTGATGCTATTTATTGGTCCAGTGATGAGAATTTTTGTTTTTTTTTACATTGAGGTGCAATCCATATTGAAGGCTGAGGTCTTTCACCTTCATCAGTAAGTAATTGAAATTTCTCTCTTCCTCCAGCCCTGAAGCTATGTTTTTCTTCATATAATTCAACTTCTAGAATTATTTGCTCAGCATGCAGATTGAATAATTATGGTGAAATAATACAACTCTTGCACACACTTCTTCTAATTTTTAACCCTTCAGTGTTCCCTTGTTCTGTTCAAACAACTGCCCCTTGGTCTATGTAAGGGTTCCTCATGAGCACAATCAAGTGTTTTAGAATACTCATTCTCCAGTGTTGTCCTTAGCTTGTCATGATCCACCCAATCTAAATCTTTGCATAAGCCATAAAACATATGTTTTATGTTTATTTTTCTGGTGTCCTCTGTGTTTAGCCAAGATTTTTGTGACATCAGCAATGATATTCCTTGTCCCATGTTCTCTTCTTAATCTGACTTGAACTTCTGAAAATTCCCTGTCAGTATACTCTTGCATCCATCTTTGAAATTATATTTGGCAAAATTTTACTTGCATGTGATACTAATGATATTATCTCATTGTTCCACATTCAGTAGAATCGCCTTTCTTTGGAATGGGCACAAATATGGATGTCTTCCAATCTGTTGGCCAGGTAGCTATCTTCCAAATTTCTTGACATAGATGAGTGAGTCCCTCCAGTACTGTAACAGTTTGTTGAAAGATTTCAGTTTGAATTGAATCAATTCACAGAGCCTTGTTCTTTGCCAATGCCTTCAGTGCACTTTCTGTCACAAGCAGAAAAGAAGTTGTGAAAGTAACTACAACATGGCTGAATCTTGAAAACATTAATAATAAATGAAATTAGTCAGACCTACCAGACAACATTGAGAAGTATGAGTATTCCAGAACACTTAATTGTACTTCTAAGAAATCTGTACCTAGATCAAAAAGCAGTTGTTCGAACAGAACATGGGAACACTGAATGTTTTAAAATTGGGAAAGGTGTGAGACAGGGTTGTATTATTTCACCATACTTATTCAACCTGTATGCTGAGCAAATAATACGAGAAGCTGGGTTCTATGAAGAAAAACGTGGCATCAGGATTGGAGGAAGACTCATTAACAACCTGCGATATGCAGATGATACAACCTTGATCGCTGAAAGTGAAGAGGACTTGAAACATTTACTTATGAAGATTAAAGAGCACAGCCTTCGATATGGATTGCATCTCAATGTCAAGAAAACAAAAATCCTCACCACTGGACCAATAAACAACATTCTTATCAATGGAGAAAGGATTGAAGTTGTCAAGGACTTCATTCTTCTTGGATCAACTATCAACACTCGCGGAAGTAGCAGTCAAGAGATCAGACGACGTATTGCACTGGGCAAATCTGCTGCACAGGAACTTTTTAAAGCATTGAAGAGCAGAGATGTCAGCTTGAGGACTAGGGTGCGCCTGACCCAGGCCATTGTGTTTTCAATAGCCTCATATGGATGCGAAAGCTGGACAGTGAATAAAGAGGATCATAGAAGAATTGATGCCTTTGAGTTGTGGTGTTGGAGGAGAATACTGAGGGTGCCATGGACTGCCAAAAGAACCAATAGATCTGTTTTGGAAGAAGTGCAGCCAGAGTGCTCCTTGGAGGCCAGGATGGCTAAGCTTCGTCTCTCCTACTTTGGACATGTAGTCCGGAGGAAACAATCGTTGGAGAAGGATGTCATGCTGGGTGGGGTGGAGGGTCAGAGAAAAAGAGGAAGACCCCCAACGAGATGGATCGGCCAGGTGGCATCATTGATGGACTCAGGGGTGGCAGCGGTGGTGAGGTTGGCCCAGGATCGAGCATTGTTTCGTTCTGCTGTGCATGGGGTCGCTATGAGTTGGTTCCAACTCGATGGCACCTGACAACAACAACAACAACCAGAACTAATATGATATGTTCCCTCATATGTTTTTGTTGTTAATTGCCATCAAGTCAGTTCCGACCCATAGTGACCATGTACAGGGTTTCCGAGGCTTGTAAATCTTTACGGGAGCAGAAAGCCTCATCTTTCTCCAGCGGAACAGCTGGTAGTTTCGAACTGCTGACCTTGCGGTTAGCAGCACGATTTGTAATCACTACGCTACCAGAGATGGGGTATGGTCCCTCATATAAGAAATAACAAATAGAGAAAAACACTCATGGAAGCTGCTCTCAAGATGACAAGGTGAGCCTAAATCAAGTCATGGTGTTTTCTATCACCTCATATGCTTTCCATAGTTGGATGGTAAATAAGGAAGATTGGATAAGAAGTAATGCATTTGAATTATGGTTTTGACAAAGAATATTGAAAGTACCACAGATTAAGAGAAAACAAACAAAATCTGTTTTGAAACAAGTGCAGCCAGAATGCTCCTTAGAATAGAGGATGGTGAGACTATGTGTCTTTTGACATGTAATGGGTGGGCACTAGTCCCTGGAGAACGCTATCATGCTTGGTAAAGTGGAGAGTCAATGAAAAAGAGTAATACCCCAAATAAAAGGAACTGACACAGTGGCAGCAAAAATGGGCTCAAGCATAATCATTGTGAGGATAATGCAAGACTAGGGAGTGTTTCATTCTGTTGTTCACAGAGTTGCTATGAGTTGAAAGCCACTTGACAGCACCTAACGTAACAAATAGCCAGTCCTGCCCCGGGTACATGGAAGACTGAATTTACCATTCCCTTGAGATTTGGTTTGGTCATGTTCTTTACTTTGCTAATGAAGGATAAGTAGAAGTGATGAGCAAATAATCTAAGTGGGAGCATTAAATTATTTTGTGAACATTTGTAGAATTCTCTGCCATGATATACCAATCACGGAAGTGTATGTTGATGAAAGAGCAATTGTTGGCCAGGAAATGGATGGAAGTTCCCTACAGAGTTGCTTAGAGATCCAGCAGAAGTTGTGTGAGTAATAAATATTAGATAGATAGATAGATAGATAGATAGATAGATAGATAGATAGATAGATAAAATAATGAAATAATCATGTGTTGTTTAAATAGATTTAAAATGTTGGTGCTGATTCTAAGGCACTAACCTACACAATCATGACAGTACAGTTAGTTATCAGGTTTTGGCAATCACAAAGGTATATCTATGAGTGATTAAAACAAATTGAAGGACACTCTTATTGTAATAACATAATTAAAGAACTTGAAAAGGCTATGATATTATAAAGGAGATAGGTGATTTGCTAGTCTAGGGTCTCTTTTATTAATTGATACAAATAAGGATAGAATGCATAAATGAGGCAAGTCCTGAGGAATTTAAGACATGCATTGTTGAGGATTTTAGTGCTACTGTGTTGATAATAGGGAGTAAATGCCTAAGGATCTCTTTGTTACAATTAGAGGTTAAGAGGCTGAGAGGAACAGTAATATTTTGAGCATGGTCCTCACTGGACACTACTGATGGGTAGCAGAAGGCATTGGAAAGCATGGTCCTAGACCTAGTACATGCAGCTTCAGCTAGAACCTATTGGCACAGGTCAGGAAATCTAAAGAAACTAAATCTTATTTCTAGAATATTCAGACTTTCTTTGGTGCCCTTTTGATGAAATTGATAGAAAAGTGCCATGATATTTATAATTGTTGTTAAGTGCCTTTGAATCATTCCTGATTCATAGTGACCCTGCATTGGGTTTCCAAGGTTTTGAATCTTCATGTTAGCAAAAAGCCTCATCTCAGTCTCATGGAGTGGCTGGCAAGCTCAAACTGTTGACCTTATAGTTCACAGTGCTTATTGTATGGAACCACAATATTCCCATATTTTTTAATTTGTTGTTGTTGAGTATATGTAGGTAGAAAGTGAGGATCCTTCCATTTTAGAAATGGAAAAGCTAAGTTGAATACAGAAATTCCTTGATAAATATCACTATTTAAAATGAGAACCCAGGTTTTGAACTCTGTGTTCTGGTTCAAAATTTATTCTTTTTGTATCAATTTACTATTTCATGGATCCTACATATTCAAACCTAGTATGATATCTGGAAATATATTTACTTCTTATTTAAATACAATTGTTATTGTTGTTGGTAATTGCTGTAGAGTCAGCTGTGACTCATAGTGACCCTATATAGGGTTTTTGAGGAACGCTTTGAACAATCGACCTTGTGGTTGGTTAGCAGTTTAGTACTTATACTTCAGTGCTACACCAATAGGTATGTATATTTATGCCCCAGTCATTATGGAAAGTACCTCTGTGGTAAATATTGTGCTCTGATGTCCACAGACCATGTGTCTTTTGATAGTCAGTCGATATGAAAGTATATCAGTAGAAATGATTTACATAAGATGTCCTGCCTCAACATGTTGTTTGACATTAAAGGTTTACCTAATAAATAAACTGAAAATGCCAATAATGATTTTCTGTGGATGTAAGAATATAAAGGACTAAACACATTAAACAGTGGACCAAATTTCCCCTGGGTGCTATTAACTCATATATCAGTAGAGAAAGATAGATACAAGTCAGCTACAGGGCAACAAATCAGTGTCATTCTAAACAATGACTTGAATTCTAAAAGAAAAATAAGGCTTTAATCTGTGACCTTACCCTTGGATATTCAGTACTTATGCAACTACATGTTCAGTAACACCATCACTCCATGTAAGGAAACAACCCTATGCTTATGAAATCATATATGGAGAACTGATCTTTAGGAATAGTATGAGATATTTTTCAAGTCAGCACTTTCCCAACTATTATTTAATTATACATTCATCACATATAACAATTGGCCCAAGTTTGTAAAATAAAATGTATTTATTAGAATTTATTAATCACAAAATAATATTTTTTGTAAAGATGTTGCCAAGGTTCCTGAAAACATCCTTAAAATTGGTTTTCTTGTTTTTTCCAGTCCTCATAACACTTTAACAGTCTTATCAACTTCAGCATTATTACCCAGGTTTCATTACCACTTTTGTAGGTCGAGCTAGATTTACTTATAAGTTAATAATTACATCATTCTACCAAAATGATAATTCATAAAAAGATATTTTTTGAAAAGTGTATTACACTTCACATACAATTCCTGTTATTTAGAACACTGAAGGGGGATAAATCTTGGAAATTCCAAAATTATTTTTGGTGTTCAAATTTTCAGATTTTACAGCCAATTAATAAATTGGGAGTTGTTGTTAAGGGTCGTCAAGTCAATTCCAAATCATAGCGACTCTGTGTAAGGTTTCCAAGGAGCAGCTGGTAGGCCTGAACTGACAACCTTGTGGTTTGAAATCCAGTGTTGATCCTACAGTGCCACACAAGGAGTTCAAATTGGAGAGAGAAGGATGTAATATGAGGTATTTATTGAAATTTCTATTTCCTTGCACAGAAAAATATTCCTTTGATTACAAATTTAAAAATCATCTGAAATCTAAGTTTTTACTTCCAGTCATGAAATTATTGTATGCTTTATTCACACATTCAGAGACAGTGAACATGGCAGTTTACCTAGATGACATGTAAATGCTGTCAATCCACCCAAACTTACGACATTTGTTGTTGTTAAGTGCCATTGAGTAGGTTCTGACTCATAGTGACCCTGTATAGGGCTTCTGTGGAGCAGCTGGTGGGTTTGAACCATCAATTTGTGGTTCATTGTCCAGTATTTATCCTACAGCACCACACCAGGACCTTAGTAATAGCTTTCCAAGCAACAAAGCTTTTCATATATAGCAATGAAAGGAGGAAGAAATACAAAGAAATAATCAAAATACTAATGAGATAAAGAACATATTTTGAACTTCTTACTTCCACATTCATATTTACATTGCCTAACTTAGTAGGAAAAATGGTGATCCATTTTTCTCTTGCCACAAGGAGGACAAGCATCAGAGCTGAGTTTATTTCATAGGGAGTCCATGGGTGGTACAGATGATTAACATACTCGGCTGCTACCTGAAAACTTGGACATTTAAGTCCACCTAGAAGATCCTTGCAAGAAACTTCATTTATTTCCAAAATCATGCATTGAAAATTCTATGAATCACAGTTCTACTTTGACATGCATAGGATTGCCATGAATCCAAATATACTCAATTACAACAAATTTAAAGTTCATGGACCAAGTGCCCCAGAATCATCAGAAATATTTCTTAATTTAAGATGACCATGTAATACACCTTTTAAAACTAGACACTTCTGAGAAAGAATGAAGGGATATAGATAATTATTCATGAAAACTAGCTTTAGCCAGGAATACCTTATCTTACATAAAAAATCAGAATTCTGCTTCCTATTTCAGATCGATTGAATGAAAACACACTTTTCCTTAAGTAAATAGAACCAAATCTATATTTTCCCAGGGGCTTTCAGAAAAGAGAAGAATTTCTGGAGAGGAGAAGAAAAGATCTGAAAGAGGGTTTCAAAATTATGGTGAGTAGCCATAATTATTTGGAAGACAACTATCTGGCTGACTGATTGGAAGAGATCAATATTTATGCCCATTCCAAAGAGAGGTGACTTAACAGAATGCGGAAATCATTGGACAATCTCTTTGATATCTCAAGCGAGTAAAGTTTTGCTAAAGGTAATACAGAAATGGCTACAATCATACATTGACAGAGAACTTCCAGAGGATCAACCTGGATTCAGATGAGGCCGTGGAACAAGAGATATCATTGCTGATGTCTGATGGATCTTGGCTGAAAGCAGAGAATACAGAAGGATGTTTACCTGTGCTTTATTGACTATGCAAAGGCTTTCGATTGTGTGGATCATGACAAGCTATGGACAACTTTGAGAAGTATGAGTATTCCAGAACACTTAATTGCACTTCTGAGAAATCTGTACCTAGACCAAAAAGCAGTTGTTCGAACAAAACATGGGAACACTGAATGTTTTAAAATTGGAAAAGGTTTGAGACAGGGTTGTATTCTTTCACCATACTTATTCAACCTGTATGCTGAGCAAATAATCTAAGATTCTGGGTTCTATGAAGAAAAACGTGGCATCAGGATTGGAGGAAGACTCATTAACAACCTGCGATATGCAGATGATACAACCTTGCTTGCTGAAAGTGAAGAGGCTTGAAACATATACTTATGAAGATCAAAGAGCACAACCTTCGATATGGATTACATCTCAATGTCAAGAAAATAAAAGTCCTCACCACTGGACCAATAAACAAATTCTTATCAATGGAGAAAAGATTGAAGTTGTTAAGGACTTCATTCTTCTTGGATCAACTATCAACACTCGCAGAAGCAGCAGTCAAGAGATCAGACGACGTATTACATTGGGCAAATATGCTGCACAGGAACTTTTTAAAGTATTGAAGAGCAGAGATGTCAGCTTGAGGACTAAGGTGCACCTGACCCAGACCATTGTGTTTTCAATAGCCTCATATGGATGCAAAAGCTGGACAGTGAATAAGGAAGATCGTAGAAGAATTGATGTCTTTGAGTTGTGGTGTTGGAGGAGAATACTAAAAGTGCCATGGACTGCCAAAAGAACCAATAGATCTGTTTTGGAAGAAGTGCAGCCAGAGTGCTCCTTGGAGGCCAGGATGGCTAAGCTTCGTCTCTCATACTTTGGACATATTGTCTGGAGGAAACAATCATTGGAGAAGGATGTCATGCTGGGTAAGGTGGAGGGCAAAAAAAAAGAGGAAGACCCCCAACGAGATGGATCAGCCAGGTGGCATCATTGATGGACTCAAGTGTGGCAGCGGTAGTGAGGTTGGCCCAGTATTGGACATTGTTTCGTTCTGCTGTGCATGGGGTCACTAAGAGTCGGTTCCGACTCGATGGCACCTGACAACAACAACAACAAGCCATAATTATGGTGAGATACTCCCATAGTGAGAAATATCTCATAACTACTTGCACAGTAATATTAAATATTATAGTTTAAGTTGTTGCCAGGACTAATTATTGTGTGGTTTCCTTTTCACTGAATCTGAAAGCAAAACAAAACCATTGCTAGCATGTAGATTTGGACTCAAAGAAATCCTGTATAGGGTTTCTAAGACTAAATCTTTACAGAGCAGATGACCTTATCTTTCTCCACAGAGCAATTGGTGGGCTTGAACCACCAACTTGGCAGTTAGCAGCCTACAGAACCACTAACACATAGTACCACTAAGGCTCCTTACTGAACCCAAATTATCAGTTTTAAATTATTTTCCAAAAGTGATGATTTAAGATTGATTCATTTTAGAAAACTAGTACTTTTCAGACACAGAAGGAATAGGGGTAAGGTGTAGAATGAAGCACAATGATTCAGAAAATTACGAAGGCATGATGCAGAGTGAAAACCAAGAATGCAACAGATGCAGGGAACTGGGACAATGTATGCTCAAGGGTAATGTAAGTTCCTCAGTATTATAAGCAGTTCTTGGCAGGGACAGGGATGGTGGGGTGGAGGGAGCAGGAAGCTTCTCACAGTATCTCCTATATTGGGTATTGATCTTGTTTTTACGTGCTGTCGAGAAGTTTCAGACTCATTGCAAGGAGTTTCCAAAGAGCTCTGGTAGCACAGTGGTTACGAGATGGGCTGCTAACCTCAGGGTCAGCAGTTCGAAACTACCAGCTTTTCCAAAGGAGAACGATGATGCTTTATGCTCCAGACAAAGACAGACTAGGAAGAAAGAGTGACGAACTACTTCCGAATCGCTAGTCACTGAAGACGTTATGAATAGCAGAGAAACACTGTCAGTTACAGGACAGGAAGGTGGGAAGGCACTCAGAATGTGACTGGGAAAAAA
>NW_006408586.1:9554105-9555299 GCF_000296735.1 Chrysochloris asiatica
AGTGCTCCTTGGAGGCCAAGATGGCTAAGCTTCGTCTCTCATACTTTGGACATATTGTCTGGAGGGAGCAGTAGCTGGAAAAGGATGTCATGCTGGGTAAGGTGGAGGGTCAGAGAAAAAGAGGAAGACCCCCAACGAGATGAATTGGCCAGGTGGCATCATTGATGGCATTGAGTGTGGCAGTGGTAGTGAGGTTGGCCCAGGATCGGACATTGTTTCATTTTGCTGTGCATGGGGTCACTATGAGTCGGTTCTGACTCGATGGCACCTGACAACAACAACAACATGATTTACAGCCTTGGAAACCCTGTATAGGGTGGCTATGAGTCAGAACTGACTCCATGGTACATAACTACCACCAACCACCACAACAGTGGGTTAAACCATAGATCATTTGATTAGCATTCAGTATTTAGCGTACAGCACCATACCAGCACATATTAAATGTCCATTTAAGTCCTAACATTTTTAGTCAACAGTCACTTTTGAGTCACATTGGTATGGGATGAGCATATTAATACATATGGTTTTTTTGGTTTGTTTCTTTAGGATAATTGTATATGCAGAGTTCCCAGCAGTTGAATGTCTCCTTGACATAGAGGAACATAGAGTTTTGATGTATATTTCCTACCTGTGACTCCCAAATGCTATGCTGACTAGATTTGTAGTGCTGCCAGCAAGCAGTACAAGTCACAGTTTTTATTCACCTTTGAAAGAAGTAGGAAGTAGGGTGAACATAATGATTTTAGGAAGGTAAATCCATCAGTGGTAAGAGGGAAAGCCTAGAGCAACAAAGGGTAGGAAAACTAGTCAACTTGTGCAGAATTATAAATGTATGGTAATAAATCACTGGGTAGGGTTGATAGTACATGAAGACCTTTCAGGTAGACAGATATCAGAATTTTCATAAAACTAAAATTAAAATATTGTATATAAAAACTAATTTAATATGACGTAAGGATACAGAAGATTTTATTTTAATTCTAATTCTTTGGAGATATATATAAACACCCTTATAATTTATTAGCCTTGTAACTTTAGGCAAAACATTTAACCTTTCTTTGAGTCAGTTTTCTTTTCAATAATACAAGTATACATGAGGCCAAGTTAAAAAGTATCACTACTAGGGTTTCTGTTCATACTTGCAGGAATTTATTTAAACAAATCAAAACAAAACAAATCAAAACAAAAAAA
>NW_006408586.1:9556734-9569513 GCF_000296735.1 Chrysochloris asiatica
ACGAAGTTTGGCCATCCTGACCTCCAAGGAGCACACTGGTGGCATTTCTTCCAACACAGATCTGTTGGTTCTTTTGGAAGCCCATGGCGCTTTCCATATTCTCCTTATGGAATCATGAAACTCATTTATCTAAATTCCTTGAAAAAAAGCTGTAATAGACATAGCCCATGGCAATGTATGATGATAAAATACAACTCTGACACACACCGTTCCTAATTTTAATCCATTCAGCATTCCTTTGCTCTGCTTGAACAACTGCATCTTGATCTATACACAGGTTCCTCATGAGCACAGTTAAGTGTTTTGAATGCTGATACTTTACAATGTTGTCCACAGCTTGTCATGATCCACACAATCAAAAGCCTTTGTATAGGCAATAAAGCATAGATAAACATCTTCTTGGTATTCTCTGCTTTCAGCCAAGATCCATCTGATGTCAGCAGTGATTTAACTCAGTCTACATCCTCGTCTGAATCTGATTTGAACATCTGTCATTTTTCTGTCAATGTATGGTTGCAGACATTTTTAAATTACCATTATCAAAATTTTACTTGTATGAGGTATTAATGATACTGTCTGATGATTTCCACAGCCCATTGAGCCACCTTTCTTTGGAATGGGAACAAATATGAATCTCTTTCAATTAGTTGGTTATGTAGCTATCTTACAAATTTCCTGGCATAGATTAGTGAGTTACTTCAAACTGCATCAGTTTTGAAAGGTTTTGATTTGTAATTATCAGCTCCTAGTGACTTGGTCTTTGCCAATGCTTTCAATGACCCTTGGACTTCTTTCAGTTTCATTGGCTTTTGATTATATGCTACCTCTTGAAATGGTTGAACATCGACCATTTCTTTTTGGTATGGTGACTCTGTCTTTTGAAGTCTTTTTATTCATTCATTATTTGGTCTGTAGAATACTTCAATATGGAAAGATGAACATGGCATTAGGATTGGGGAAAAACTTATTAACAAGCTAGATAGGCAGATGATACAACCTTGCTTGCTGAAAGTGAAGAACACTTAAAATACATACTGATGAAGATCAAAGACCACAGCCTTCATTATGAGCACTTAAATATATAGGAAATAAAATTCCTCACCACTAGACCAGTAAATTCCATCAAGATAAATTAAGAAAATATTGAAATTTTCAAACACTTAATTTTGCTTGAATCAACAATCAACACTCATGGAAACAGTAGTCAAGAAATCAGACAACTTATTGCATTGGACAAATCTGCTGCGCAAGACTTCTTTAACTTGACCAAGAGCAAAGATGTCAGTCAGTTTGAGGATTAAGGTGTGCCTGGCCAGGTCATGGTATTCTCAATAATGTCATATGCATGTGTAAGTTGGTCAGTGAATATGGAAGACTATAAAAGAATGACTACATTAGAGTTATGGTGTTGAAGGAGAATATTGAAAGAAGCATAGATTGCTAAAAGAACAAACAATTCTGCGTTGGAAGAAGTACAACCAGTATACTCATTGGAAGCCGGGATAGCCAAACATCATTTTCCATACTTCAGACACATTATGAGGAGGGACCAGTCTCTGGAGCAGGACATCATGCTAGGGAAAGTGGAGGGTAAAAGAAAGATAGGCAGATCCCCAAGGAGATGGATTGGCACAGTGACATCAGCATCGGGCTCAAGCATAACAGCAATTGTGAGGTTGGCACAGGACTTGGCAGTGTTTCTTCTGTTGTGCATGGGGTCACTATGAGTAGGTAATGACTCAATGGCACTAAACAACAATGACATGATGGTGTATCAATAGCATTTCTTTCTTTCCTTCTTTCTTTTTTAAAGCACTATGTTGTGCTTGGTAGACTGCAAAGAAAAGTGTGTTTCAAGTAAGCAAAATAAAAATATTCCTCTTCTAATTCCCAAGTTCTTTTGTATTTTGTTTGTTCATTTGCTTTGAGATCAATCAAATTCCCTCTCTCTCTTTCTGTCACTCTCTCTCTCTCTCTCACACACACACACATACACACACACACAAACACTTCTTATACATACAGCAACTTATCTTCTCAGAGGAATCCTGCCTTTAATTCCAAAACTGCACTTCCAAACAGGCTTAGTGTGACCAATCAGTAGGATGTCTTATAGGTCTGTGTACAATGCAGTGATATTAAGTAATAATTGGTTTGCCTCTCTCTTATAAGCCAAAGTTTAATATTATCAGTTACTTGTTATGATAAATGTCCTATACCATTTATAAAGGATAGGTTGCCAAATACTATTGGAAATAATAAGCAGGGGAGGATACTTTTTATTTCCAAAATGACTTACTGGGTCAGGAATTTCCAATCCCCCCAAAACTAGCATGAAAACTATTTAACTATGATTCCATTTGTAGAGATGACAACCAGAGTAACAAATGATCCCATCAGTATAATATGACAAATTTTTATATAAATTTATATATTTATAATATTGTATTTACCTCTGTTGAGTACAAAGATGTCTTCTAGATGCTTCAACTATGGTGAGAAGCAAGGTACAGTGTTATGCAAATCCCTTGTTACAATTTATCTTCTGAGATTAATTCCAATTTTAGTGATTACAGGCATTATCCAGTGTTTTCACCATGACTCTGACTGGAGCTTTCTCTTAGAATTTTCAATGAGGTTGCATTATTAAAATGTGGCTTTAAGTTCCTTATCTCACAGAGTGATGCAATGAAAGGCATTAGTGTAGCAGATTAAGCAGGGCATGTCTTGTAAAAGCAATCACTAACCTTTCATGTCTGCTTCTACACTCTGCATGCAATAATGCTCCCTAGATATTAAAAAAAACAAAAAAACAAAAAACAGTGGATCAAATAGGGCTGTTCACTGCAAGAGGAAAGCTCAATGTTTTCTCTAGCAAGTTCCCAGAGATAGTTGAAGAAGTTTACTGGTTATATTTACACAGGAATATCAATGATAATTATTTTCAAAGAGGACAACATATCAACCAATAAAAGTTATAAACAATGTTGAAAGGTAGCAGTGTTTTTAAACATTCTATATAGAATCAATATAAATTAAGGAGTCTTGGTGTGGTACTAAGTGTTAATGCGCTGGACTGCAAGGTCAGTATGGACCACAAGGTTGACAGTTCAAGCTTACCAGTCACTCCTCGGAAACCCTAATCAGGTTCTCTGAATCGGAACCAACTCAACAGCACTTAACAACAAAAACAACAAAATTCCCATATGTATGTAAAACATTTCTGAAATTGATGATCAGAAGTTTTCAAACACTTGTTTCAACTAGTAAATCACAGAAATGTTACTTAGTTTTCAAAAGGAACATGAAAATATTTTGAGTTCCATCTTCTAGATTGTCTTATCTTATTTAGATATAAAGATGCTATTTAATTACATAAAATTCTTCTGAGGAAAGAAAATTTTAAATTTTATAATTCTGAGTGCAACTAAAATTATGTCATTAATATCTATTATAACAGTGAAAGCTTCTATAATTCTATTGGATCTAATAACAAAACAATTAAATATTTTACTTTATATTCTAGATTTATGATAGTATTTATTTTGGTGGGTTGGTTATGTGCCATGGAGTCAGTTCCAACTCATAGTGACCCTGTACAAGGTTTCCGAGGCTGTAAGTCTTCACAGGAGCAGAAAGCCTCGTCTTTCTACCACAGAACAGCTGGTAGATTCCAACTGCTGACTTTGTGGGTCACAGCCAATTCGTAACCGCTATGCTACCAGATTGTGTTCATAGAATGCATATATTTTTTACTACCATCTTAAATTATGTGATTGTTTCAAAGGCTACTATATCATTTAACAATTTTTATACATCAATAAAATCTTGTAATATTAACTCAACAACCATTACAATGAAACATATTGTATGTGCTACATTAAATCAACCTCTAAAAGACTAAGGGGTCATTTTCCTGCTTTAATGCTTCTATCTAGTATTTATTACATTTCCCAGATCTTTTGAAAGACTTCTCAGTCCCTCAGGGCTAAATTCTGTTAGTGAAATGGTTTAATTATTATAAGAAGGAAATACTTGACTATGTGAGTTATTTTTTATAAATAGAGGAAGAAAATATATTAGAAAGGAACCATGGGTTGTTGTTGCTCTTTTTGTTACGTGCCTTTGTGTTAGTTCCAACTCATAACAACTTATGTATAACAGAACAAAACAGTGCCCAGTCCTGTGCCGTCCACACAAACTTTGTTAAGCTGCTGCCACTGTGAAAGTCCATCTTTTGGGGAGTCTTCTTCTTTGCTGACCCTCTACTTTGCCAAACATGATATCCTTCTCCAGGGACTGATCCTTCCTGAAACTATGTCCAAAGTATGATATATAAAGTGCAACCATTCTGGCTTCTAAGGAGCATTCTGTTGTACTTTTCCAACATAGATTTGCTTGTTGTTCTAGCAGTCCATGGTACTTTTAATGTTCTTCTTGAACACCGTAACTCATCTGTCTTCCTTATGAAGTTATTGAAAATACCATGGCTTGAGTCAGACACACCTTAGTCCTCAAACTGTAATCTTTGCTCTTGAAAACTTTAAAACAGTCACATGTAGCAGATTTGCCTAATGCAATGCATCATTTGATTTCTTGCCTGCTATTTCCATGAGTGATGATAGCGGATCCAAACTAAAGATTGCTTTATCTTTTCTCCATTATTCAATATTTTCTCCATTTATCAAGATGTTATTTATTTTGGTTTCTTTTTACATTGAAGTGAAATCCATACCCTAGGCTGTGTTCTTTAATCTTCATCCATACATTTTTTTTTCTTTACTGAAATTAGAGGTTTTCTTTTAATATCCTTTTTGCAATATGCTTTCCTTTTTTTTTTTTTTAAGTTTTTGTAGTGAATTATGTGATAGTTTACATGGGGGAACACCAACTTTATGTTTATCCTATCTTATTTTGTTTCATTGCAATGATTACAATCCCCTCCATGCATCATCAAACAACCAAAGGGTACACCCTGCAAGCCTGCCCCATGGCTTCAATGGCTGGATGATCAGAACTATACTAGAAGAAAGACAAGAAAAAAACAGAATAATCTGCTACAATTTGACGAACTTGACCTATACTTTTGGATGTAGTAGCTAAAAAGCGGGAATAAATCTTTACAGTGAGGATCATTCCCACCCCTTCAGTACACAGGGTTCACAGGGATAGGCAAGTTAGACATTGGCTACCAAAAATGGGGGGTTACAAAGTCAAGAAGTGACTGGCTTTCCAACTGAGTGGTTTCTATCAGTAAGTATTTTAAGTCCTCTTTGCTTTCAGCAAGCAAGTTTGTTTTGTCTACTTATTAAAGGTTGTTAATGAGTCTGTCATCAATCCTGATGCCATGTTCTTCATATAATCCATACTCTCAGATAATTTCTTTAGTGTACAAATTGAAGAATTGTGGTCACAAAATACAGTCCTGGTGCAAATTTTACTGGTTTTTAAACTGTTCTGTGTCCCCTTGCTTTGACTGAGCAACTGCCTCAGTGTTCCAGAATACTCATTTTTCGCAATGGTGTCCATAACTTGTCATAACCCACATAGCTGAAAGCATTTGTATATTCAATAAAGCACAAGTAAACATATTTCTAATGTTCTCTGCTTACAGCCAAGATCCATCTGATGCTAATAATTATATCCCTTATTCCAGATCTTTGTCTGAATTTAGCTTAAACCTCTGGCAATTTCCTGTCAATGTACTGTTGCAACCATTTTAAAAATTATCTTTAGCAAAATTTTACTTGCATGTGATACCAATGATAGTGTTGATTATATCCTTTTCTGTTGGGTCACCTGTCTTTGGAAAGGACTCAGATATGGATCTCTTCCAATCACTTGGCCAGGTAGCTGTCTTCCAAATTTTTTGGCATAGATGAGTGAGTGCTTCCCAAGCTGCATCAGTTTACTGAGAGATTTCAATTTGTATTCTCTAAATTCCTGTAGCCTTGTTCTTTGCCAATGCCTTCAGTGCACCTTGGCTTTCTTCCTTAAGTACCATTGACTCTTGATCTTATGATTTCTCTTGAAATGGTTAAACATCAATCATTCCTTTTTTGATACAGTGACTTTGTGTATGCCTTTCAGCTTCTTGTGATGCTTTCTTCATCATTCTAAATATTGCCCACAGAATCTTCAATATTGCAACCTGAGGCTTGATTTTTTTCTTCAGTTCTTTCAGCTTGAGAAATGCTGAACATGTTCTTTCCTTTTTGTTTTCTAACTCCAGGTCTTTGCACATTTCCTTGTAATATTCAACTGTCTTCCAGAGTAGCAATTTGAAAATTTCTGTTCAGCTCTTTTACTTCCTATTTCTTCCATTTGCTTTAGCATCTCTATGCTGGAAAGTAAGTTTCAGAGTCTCTTTTGATATCCACTTTGGTCATTTCCTTCTTTCTAGTTTTCTTAATGGCCTTTTGCTTCCTTCTTGTATGTTGTTCATTAACAACCTGTGATATGCAGATGACACAACCTTGATTGCTGTAGGTGAAGTGAATTTAAAATACTTACTGTGAAGATCAACACTACAACTTTCAATACAGATTGCACCTAATTGAAAAGAAAACAAAAATCCTTACCACTGGACTAATAGATAACATCATGATCAATGGAGAAAAAAATTGAAGACTTCATTTTGCTTGGATCCACAATCAACATTTATGGAAGCAATGGTCAAGATTTCAGATGATGTATTGCAATAGACAAATCTGCTACAAAAATCCTATTTAAAGTGTTAAAAAGCAAAGATATAAGTTTGAGAATTATGGTGCACCTGACTCAAGCCATAATATTTTCAGTCACTTAATATGCTTGTGAAAATTGATGATGAATAAAGAAGATCTTAGAATAATTGATACATTTGAGTTATGGTTTTGGAGAAGAATATTAAAAATACTATGTACTGCCAGAACCAACAGATCTGTGTTGGAAGAAGTGCAGTCAGAATGCTTTTTAGAAGCTAGTATCTGGAGACTTCATCTTGAAAACTACAGACATATCTTTAGGCGGAACCAGTTCTTGGAGAAGGAAGTTATGCTTGAAAAAGTTAACAAAAAAGAGGAAGAGCTTCAATGATTTGGAGTGGCCTGGTGACAACAGCAATTGAATCCAGCTTAACAGTGCTTGTAAGTGAAGGACTGAGCAGTGTTTTGTTCTGTTGTGCATAGGGTCACCATGAGTCAGAACTGATTTGATGGCACCTAACAACAAAACAACAGAAGAATTGATGTTTTTGAAGTATGGTTTAGACAAATATATTGAAAGTATCTTGGACTGCCAAAAGAACAAACAAATCTGTCTTAGAAGTACAGCCAGAGCACTCCTTAGAAACAAAGATGGTGAGACTTCATCTTTTGTACTTTGAACATATTAACAGGAGGTATCAGTACCTGGAGAAAGCCATCATACATGAAAAAGTGGAGCATCAGAGACAAAGACCCCCAACAAGATGACTGACACAGTGGCAGCTACAAAAGTCTCAAACATAACAATTGTGAGGATATTGCAGGACCAGGTGATGCTTCATTTTGTTTTTGCATAGACTCTCTATGAGTCAGAAACACACTTGATGGTATCTAACAATAACTGTCTATGTATGTATGTCTGTATGTCTGTATGTCTGTATGTCTGTATGTCTGTATGTCTGTATGTCTGTATGTATGTATGTATGTATGTATCTATCTATCTATCTATCTATCTATCTATCTATCTATCTATCTATCTACCTACCTACCTACCTACCTATCTATCTACTTATGTGTTTATTTAACATCACAGAAGAAGTTGCAACCCTCTGAGATGTTAGAGAAAGAAGAAGTAGGACAGGTAGATTTGGGGTCTTCTGTCTACCTGGAACCCTCCACATTGACTATATGAGGGCAAGTAAAAAATTACTTCCATTGGAGTTCCAGTACATACATGCATAATTTATCCCCCCAAAAAATGTCTGCAATCAGTGAATGACTGCAGACAAGTTCTCTCAATAGTACACTTGTCATAGTATTGTTAGGGTACAATCATAAAAAAGTATATTGTGTCATGGGAAAACTCTAATTTTGAGATTAGGGTTAATATCAAGGGGGAACCTTCCCAAATTCATTGAAGATTTTTCAAAATATGACAAAACTTTCTACTTCTCATCTGGATTCGATAATTCATTGCAATGGCTATACAGAACTTAGATAGCATATTTACAGTTATGTGGTTTATTAGAGAAGTTAACAATTTATGTTTTTGCTGTTGTTAAGTGATGACGAGTCAATTCTGACCCAAAACTACCTGTATAGGGTTTCTGAGAAGCAGCTGGTGAGCTTGAACCACTGACCTTGTGTTTAAATTAACTTTGCTGTCCAGTATATCAACCCACATCACCTAAAAAATAACAATTTTTATAGTCAGCTGCTGATAGATGTCTATGCTGTTGTTGGTAAGTGCCACTGAGTCAGTTTCAATTCACAATGACCCAGTATAAGTTTTCTGAGAAGTTACTGGTGAGTTTAAACTGCTGACCTTGCAGTTCAAACTGGCCTTAAGGCTGAGTGCTTATCCTATGGCACCACATCAGAACACACCACTCCACCAGCAACCTCTGCTGTAAGGCACTCTACTCTAGCTCTGTAGGTCAGCAAGCCTAGCCTGCCCACATAAGTAGCTGGAGACACCCACCTCTACAAGCAAGCTTCTGCCCCAAATCACTCTGCTTTACTTGCTCTTTAAGCCAGGAAGCCTACTGCTCTGAATCATGCTTTGGTTCTTGGTTGAACACCTCCTTCTCCTATGCTATTACTCCATTGTCAACAACTTTGTGCCCCTGGGTTGAAGAGATTCAAAGCACAAGGATGTCAGAGTCAAAATAATACCCCAACTCCTGGTTCTACTTCTTTGATGGCAGTAAGATTCCTCCCAGCCCTACTTCTGAGATGGTCCATTTTATACCCATGTTAGAGCCTTGAGTTTTTACAGTTACAATGAACTCTGCTAACACCCTGAGCAGAATCATTGTCATTTATCAGTACCTTCTCCTACCTTCTCTCACCCAGAGTCAGTAGAGTAAAAACGTTGTTTGGTGTGATTTACAGTCTATGTTGGAAGTTACACCATAGGTTGCAACAAGGAATTTTTCTCTACACAAAACAAGTTTTTAGATGGATCATATATTTTAGGGAAGACCTCAAAGATGAACTCAAGAAAGAAAGGTAAAGCTCAGAGACTATTAATAACTATTTTTGGTGATTTCAAAGGGTAATATCTGGCCAGATTTTATGCCAGAAGGACCAGGGCAATTATGGGAACTTATTACAAAGTTTTAAGAAAATGGAAAACTGAATTCATGAGAAAAGGGACAGGACACAGGAAGGCTGTGCTGAAGATTTTATTTATTTATTTATTTTACAACACATTGTTGCACCTGCTTATTATTTTAGGTATAGCAAGGTCTGTCCTTGAAAGTTTGTTAGAATATCTTGCCTCATCCATTTTACCTCATGCAGTCCAGATCCTGCTCCTTCACACTTCTTTTTGTTTCCAGTACTCAAAGAGTACTGTAAAGTAACACAATTTCAGGACCTTAAGGATGCCCAAACTGCCATTTTGACATATTGTAAATATGTCAAAAAATCAAAGACAAACAGAATTCTCTGGAGAAGGATTAGAGAGATTGAGGCATCACCTTCAGAAGTGTATACACCTAGGTGCAGGATATGTCAGGAAAAAAAGTCTTTATGTTTTGATATTTTAGTTTACTAAAATGTCTATGATTTATTAGTAACAATTTTTTTACTTATCCTCATATAACCTTATCATGAATATATATGTGTTTGAACTCTACCTGAGCAGACATATGGCACATATCTGTAATTAATTGTATAAAATCTATTATATTTTGGCATGATTAAGGAAATGGCTTAAAAACAATGTAATCACCTCAGATTCTTCTTTCTCCCTCTCCTCATTTTTTATTCTTTCTGTCCCTAACACTATTTCCCTTTACTTTCTTGTGATCCCTCCTAGTTTAATTGCAATTCTGATAGAACAGCAACACTCAAAGAGATCTACTAACAGATAATGATGACACAGAAACTATGCCTGTCTAGGAGCCTTGGTGGTATAGTGGATAAGTACTGACATGCCAGGTGAAAGGTATACACTTTGTACTCACCAGTTGTTCCATGGATCACTAATCTTTTCCTGTAAGATTCACAGCCATGGAAACCCTAGGGAACAGTTCAACTCTAGGGTCACTATGAGTCAGAATCAATTTCAGAGGGATGGTATGGATATACATGTCAAGAAAGAAAGATTAACATTAAAATAAATAAATAATAATAATAAGCTGCCATCAAATTGATTTAAACTTATTGAGACCCTATATAGGGTTTCTAAGATTGTAAATCTTTACAAGAACAGCCTCAACTTTCTCTACCAGAGAGACTGGTGTGTTTTAACTGCTGTTCTTTTGGTTACCAGCCCAACCAATGCTTAACTCACAATGCCACCAGAACATCTTAGATAGACATTGTGTTGTTAAGTGCCCCCAAGTCCGTTCTGACCATAGCAACACTCTGTTGGGTTTCTGAGAAGCAGTTGCTGGGTTTGGACTACCAACCTTACAGTTAGCAGTCTAGTGTTTATCCTACAGCATCACAATAAGACCCTTAGATTGACATGATACAATGCAAATATTCACAATTAGATACTATTGCTCATTTTACTTAATAAGTGATTATTCATCCCCTAAAGTTTTTCTTGTGGTATTTGATGATTTTTTTTTTTTTTTTTTTATACTTACCATGTCTATGCAGAGTAGAACTGTCCCATAGGGTTGTCAAAGTGTGATCTGACTTCCAAGGTGCCTCTTGCTAGGTTTCAATAGCCAGCTTGTTGTCCAGTAGATAAGAGTTTAGCCATTTGAATCACCCATATTTGATTATAATTATCAACTCAAATAACAAATAAAAAGAACATGATTTATGTCCCTTGAGGATGCCAAAACTAGCTGTTTGATGTAATATAAATAGAAGAGTACAGAATTCTTCAAGAAAGAGTTAGAGAGATGGCAATATCACCATAAGAAGATTATAGACCTATATAGAGGTTATATAGAGAAGCGATACCATCACGTTTTTATATTTTTGTTTAATAAAGGTTTCTATGATTTTGTAGTGATACTTTGTATTTAATTATTCTATATATTTGGGTAAACTTTGTTAGATAAAACCAAAGTTCACCTGGAAAAATATTAAGTACACATACATAAAAAAGTTGTACTGATTTTTGAAGCAATTGACATAGGAAATAACTAAATATAACATGTAGAGACTGTTTCTATGGATTGTCTCCTTGAAAACACTAAAATAGCTGTTGCTGAGCCTGAAATGCTGAAGTGTGTGGCAATGATGATGAATGTGGAACCATATTTTAATTTTACGAAATGAATCACCTATTCTTCAAAATTATACCTCTAAGAGATGCTAGTAATCACTAAGTAAAAATGGAATTAAAGGTGAAATAAATTGATTATATTTCCGAATCCTTTTTGTTACCACAACACAGAGCACTGGCACTCCTAGACATTGATAGATGAGATCTCTGATGACAAAATAAAAATATAGGCTAGAAAATAGATTTGGAAAACATCGGTCTTTGCCCTTTCTCAAAACATAGACATAAACTGAAGTGTCAAGAGTGGGACTGACAGTGATAATATAGAATCTGACAGCTCGAACACAGCATACATGTCAGTCAGATGCCACCAAAACCCAGATGGCAAGTTTCCACCATAAAAACATGCCTGTTATCTTAAGAGTGGGGGAGGGGGGGACTGGATTTTACCTTCAGATGATTAGAGTTTGCTATTATGAGGATGAAACATTGACTATCACTTAATCTACACATTCAGGACCAACTTTCAACTGCTCTTTTTCTGAATTTAAAGTGATGTATTTCCAATATCATCTCCATTTGAATATACTCAATCAGAATACAAACGGGTCAGGGTGAATATATGTCAGAAACACTTGAGATCTGTCATATTTCTTTATTTACATGACAGTGTGCCATAAAATGAAGTTTTGGATTTTGATTTTCTGGCTCACACAGATGATTTGCACTAGTGATGTCAGCACTTCACGATGCTGAAGCCAAGTGTTGTTTATGCCTCTCTGTCCTCCAGAGACTCGTAAATCCATCCTGTATCCACAAGCTGTCAAAAGAGAAGAAAAGCACTGGTCACTAATCTTGTCATGATCAACATTGTTGTTAGCACCCTGGTTTATGTCTTGGCTCTGATTGGAATGAAGTGGTAATACAAATGAATGCCTTGTATGTTCCCTCTGCCTTTACAATCAGTTGATCGTCCTTTCTTCTGACATTTTAAAGCCATGTTACACAGGTGTTACACAAAGTTGAAAACATATCTCTACTAAAGAGTTGCTTGTATATGCTTTAAACATGCTATTGAACAATTTATTAAAGTTTCACAGGTGCAAGCAGTCCCTCTGACTGGCTTTTTTACTCTGAATTCCTCCACTTTAGGGAATGGCTGAATAAAGGAGATGACCCTGCTTCCCTGCTCAAATGACCCCATTAAACCTACCATTGACCACTTGATGGCCTATGATGATTCATTTATTTCTACAAAGAATACTACCAGTGTTCAATAATATTAGCCTGCTGCTATGGGGGGAAAGTTTCTCTCTCACTCTTTACATACATGTAAATATATAAACTCCTCTCTCTCTCTCTCTCTCTCTCTCTCTCTCTCTCTCTCTCTCTCTCTC
>NW_006408586.1:9572716-9595273 GCF_000296735.1 Chrysochloris asiatica
GGCATAGCCCTCAGAATCACAGCAATTCAAACCACCACAGCATGACAGACAGACGAGTGGCGGTTGTGTGGTCACTGTTAAATACGAATCTCCTTGTGCTTGGGCCCTTAAGTCCCACTCAAAGGGGGGACTTCCGTCCCCGGATGTTGCGTCAGTCAAGAGGTGGAAGTGCAGCAGGGGTGACAGTGTTGTAATGAGACACTTTGGGCTGTGCTTGTGGGTCTCTAAGTTGGTCGAACCCGCCTCAAAGCCAGGATCCAAAGGCTAGGCTGGGATAGATATTTATATATATGCATATACATACACATACACACACACACATATATGTATATATGTGTGTTTTTTCCTAAACAGTGACAGATGAGCTTCAGGACTTCAAATTACTTTTAGTCACCCATTCTCAAAATGAATAGACAGATATTCATTTTCTCTTGAATTTTTTATTAATATACTTTGTTGTTCTTTTTTTTCCCCCTTAAAATAAAATATTGTGGTCTGATGACTATTGAGAGTATATTATTCTTATTATTATCCAGGTACATAAGCAAACATCTTTACCAAGAGGACCGGCAGCTATTTTCAACATCAATCCAAGAAGTAATTTTTTTAATGCAAAAAATTATATTTATCAATTCAGTCTTTCAGAGACTGTGGTCTACTTTATCAACTGCACAATTCTTTGTTGCTGTTGTTATTGTTGTTAGGTGCCATTGAGTCAGTACCAACTTATAACAACCCTATGGACAATAGGATGAAACACTGCCCGATCCTGGGTCAACCTCACATACATTGCTATATCTGAGCCCACTGCTGCCACCACTGTGCCAATCCATCCTTATCTCTGACCCTCCAATTTACCAAACATGATATCCTTCTCCAGAATCTGGTCCCTCCTAACAATATGTCTGAAGTATGAGAAATGAAGTCTGGCCATTCTAGCTCCCAAGGAGCACTCTGTCTGTACTTCTTCCAACACAGATTTGTTTGTTCTTTTGTCAGTCCATGGTAATGTTAATATTCTCCTGCGTACCATAACTCAAATGGGTCATTTTTTATATGATCTTCATTGTTCACTGTTTATCTTTCTTATACATATGAGGTTATTGAAAATACTATGGCTTAGGTCATGCCGGGGTCTGACCCCGACATAGTTGTCATGAGTGTTTGGTTCACGAGGAGGGGAGATCCAGCGGCGATAGGGATAGCGAAAGAATACACAGAGAAACAGAAGAAGGGAGACAATGAGGCACCCCAAAGCCAGGGTGGATACATCACTGGTGGGCAGGCTTGGGACTACAGGCATCATGGCCTCTGCAGGCAGCGACTCACTGCCCTGCAATCTTTAATGGATGCCTTCCAACCCGTAACGCACCACAATCTTTACTCCATGCCTTCCAACCAGTAATGCACCACAATCTTTACTCTATGCCTGCCAACCAGTAATGCACTGATCTTTACTCCATGCCTGCCAACCAGTAATGCACGCCTGGGGAGGCTCGGGCCTCTGTTTTATTTAGGGGAGGAGTTTCACACCAAGCTGGGAGGGACTAAAACAGGATACAGCTAACATCAGTAATTTTCCAGACAATCAGGTAACTTTACATTGTACTTCACTGGTTCGAATCCCAGGCCAGCAACTTGGATTCTCAGGCCCAATTAACATATCTATAGCCCCTGAGGTCAGTTGGGGGAAGTTGAGAGTTCTGCAGGAGCCGCCCAGGTGAATGGGCTGCACCTGGAAAAGGGATTAGGGAGGATGGGTTCTTTGTCTATAGAACAAAGAACCGAGAAGTAGCTAAAATATTTTTAGTTAATCCTTTGGAGAAAGGTTTAACCTTGCAACCTTTAGTCTCTGCTTTAGGAAAATATCACATTTATCTGTGGATTTTCAAAGGCTCCAGTGTATTAATTTAATATATATACCTGAATATTAATATGAAAGCAATTTGCCATTAACTGCCAGTGGCCTCATTTGTTACACTCGGCCCTAGAGGGCCTCGAACCTCTGACTAGTCTTACACGGTCTGCAACAAGGTCAGGTGCGCCTTAGTCCTCAAATTGACATGTTTGCTCCTCCTCAACACTTTTAAAAAGTCTTGTGCAGCATATTTGCTTAATACAATACCTAATTTGATTTCTTGACTGTTTCTTCCATGATTGTTGATAGGAGCAAAAGGAACTCCTCTTTACTTTCAGCAAACAAGATTGTACAATTTGCATATCTCAGGTTGTTAATGAGTTTTCCTCCAATCCTGAAGCTACCTTTTTCTTCATATAATCCAGCTTCTCAGATTATTTGATCAGTATACAGATTGAATAAATATGGTGAAAGAATACAACCCTGGCATACACCTTTTCTAAGGTTGAAACATTCGGTGTTCTGTTGTTCTGTTTGCATAACTGCCTCTTGGTCTATGTACAGGTTCCTCATGAGCAATTAAGTGTTCTGGAGTACTCATACTTTGTAATATTGTCCATATCTTGTCATAATACACACAATTGAAAGCATTTGAGTAGTCAATAAAGCACAGGTAAGCATCTTTCTTCTATTCTCTGCTTTCAGCTAAGATCCACCTGATGTCAACAATTATATCCCTCATTCCATATCCTCTTTGAAATCAGCTTGAACCACTGGAAATTATCTGTTAATGTATGCTTGTAGTCATTTTTGTATTACCTTTAGTAAAACATGGGACATTAATGATATTGCCCTATGATTTCCACATTCCGTTGAGTCACCTCTCTTTGAAATGAACACAACTATGAATCTCTTCCAGTCAGTTAGCCAGGTAGTTGTCTTCCAAATTTCTTTGCATAAATGCGTGAGCACCTCCAGTGCTGCGTTTGCTTGCTGAAAGATTTCAATTTTACTCAATCAATTACCAGTGTCTTCTTCTTTGCCAAAGTCTTCAATGCACCTTGGCCTTCTTCCTTCAGGATTATTGGCTCTTGATCATATGCTACCTCTTGAAATGGTTGAACATCAACCATTTCTTTTTGATACCATGACTCTGTGTATTTCATCTTCTTTTGATTCCCTCTGCATCATTCAATAATCTGCCCAGAGAATCCTTCAATACCACAAGTTGAGGCTTGAATTTTTTCTTCAGTTCCCTCAGCTTAAGAAACCCTTTTGGATTTCCAATTTCAAGTCTTTGCACATTTCATTATAATATATGACTTTGTCTTCTTGAGCTGACCTTTAAAATTTTCTGTTAAGCTCTTATACCTCCTCACTTCTTCCATTTACTTTAGCATCTCTACACTGGAAAGCAAGTTTCAGAGTCTCTTCTGACATGCATTTAGTCACAATTATTTGGCATTTGCAAATTGATAGTTGTGTAATTTGATATTTTTACCATTGCTTTTTCTAATATAAACAATTTATAGTTTCCCCCAACCTCTTGTCTATGCATGACTGCACTAGGAAAGTGGCATAATAAAATTGACTTTGAAGTTAAATTCATCTGAGCTCCAATATTACCTCTAATGCTTTATAGCCCTATGATTTCTGATGCAATATTTAAAATCTTTAGTTGCTGTTGAGTTGATCCAGAGTCATAGCGACCCCATGTGTGCAGGGTAGTACTGCTTCTATGGTTTTCAATGCTCTGAATTTTGTAAACAGATCTTCAGGCCTGTTTTCCAGGGTACATCTGGATGGGTTTGAACCACCAACCTTTCAGTTCAGTTAGTAATCCAGCACTTAACCTCTTGTGCTACCTGGGATTTTATATCTCCGATTCCTTTATATATAGTATAAGGTTAATCTCACAAGCTTTTTTCTAAGAAGCAGAAACATAACTACCCAAAATAGTCCCTTATAGATAGGCAAGGCCCAACATGTATTACCTCTACATTATATTTATGCAAATTAGTCAGTTTATACTGGTAGTCCTGCTTATTAGGGGGAAAAAATGTTATGGAGGTAAAAGCAATTAATTAGTCAAACAAAATCCATAAAAAGATAAAATGTTGTAGGAGAAGATGAAGTACATGAAAAATGTATCCGCCTATTTCTTAAATTTTGCTTTTATCTGAGATTTTACTGTGAATTGATTAACATGTATATACATATTTAGTATCTTTTGGACTGACTAATGATGCTACTTCCTTCATCTCTGTCATGTATGTAAGAACCTACCACTAGTCCCACAACAGTGCTACTATCATTGTTCTGATTTTCTACTTCTTAGAATTGGCTCTGCCACATTACTTTGTTAATCTGTGAATCCTACTACGATACCCAAGAGATCTGACCAATTTTGACACATATGTACTGGTTGACTACATGTCTCAGAGAGTTTTCTTTCCATAGATTATGCACAACAATATACAAATTCAAGGAATAGTTACCTTAAAGTTTCTTCAGTTGACTTGTGTTTGGGCAAGTCAACGCCATTTTGCAAGTGCCCATGCAAGTTCTCAATAAAGCAACTTATACTTTGTACATACAAAATTATGTGTTGTTTTCCCTATATCTATCTTTTCCTATTTTTCTGTTTTAGTTGCTGTTGTTGTTAGCTGCTTTTGAATTGGTTCCAACACATTGCAACCCTATGTACAACAGAACTAAGCACTGGTCAGTCAAGTGCAATTTTCACAGTGTTTGCTATATTTACTTCTATAGTTGCAACCACTGTGTCAATCCATCTTGTTTAGGGTCTTCCTCTTTTTCACTGACACTCTATTTTAACTAGTATGCTGCCTTTCTTCAGAGACTGCTCTCTCATGATAACATGCCCAAAGTATTTGAGACAACGTCTTTCCATCCTCACTCCTGCAGAGCATTCCAGCTGTACTTCTTCCAAGACAGGTTTGTTTGTTCTTCTGGAAGTCTGTGATATATTCAACAATCTTCACTAACACCATAAATCAAATGCATCAATTTTAATCATTGGTTACATTAAATGTAAACATGAATGTAAAAGATGAAAGGTGATTATTTAAAGAATAATATTATAAGCTCTTAATTCCTCTTGGTTCTACAGTTTCCCACTCCAGATTCTCACTTGAGTTTACCTTAGGAAGTAAGAGATGATTTGGAAGACACTATATCCTTGGGGAATATTTTAAAGGGCAAAAATGTCTAGAACTTGTGGAAATACAAATAGAAACTATGCACTAGCTATTTCTGACTAGCGTCTATCTGATTTATTAGAGCCCCTTTCTATTCACACTTTATCCCTCAACTTTGCAATGACTACAATTTCAGGGACAGAACTCTTTCTTTAAAACTGAGTGAAAAACTGTTTGAATACAGAGATTTTCTCACATACAAATTCTGTGAATCAAAAGACAACAACAATAATATATATATATATATTTCTTATATATATATATTTCATATATATAAGAAAATGCTAAAGACTACCTAACAACAGTGACCCTATTTGTTTACAGCTATTCATATTTGTGCACTGAAGGGCCCAAATGTCACGCCCCAAAGTACATGCGCAATGTCTGGCATATTTTTCCTGTGCTCTTCATTAGTGCTTTCCTGTTGACCTCTCTTTTTTCTTACAATGTAGAATTAGTTAATCTGTAGCCCCTGGGAGGTATGAATTTCCATATTGTAGCTGATTTATATGGATTTCCTGTAAACTGAAGACTGTAGAATGAAATCAATCACTATGATGCCCACAGCAGTAGCCCAGTTTAGGACATGAAAAACACCTGATGCTTTCCATTCTTATTAGGTAGTTAAATGAGAGCACAAAGCTTTCATAATGGTTCCAGTACTGGGAGGGTATTTCAAGAACCTTACATTGATAAGGGAAGAAGACCCACTTTGAATCTTAACTGATGTTTTTTGAAGGTGAATAACAAAAAAAAAAAAAAAAGACCTGAAGATTTTTTACTTGTTTTAAAAACTGTTGAATTTTATAGGACTTCTGTGTTTAGGGAAATGATTAGCATCCCAGAATCTAAGAAATCATTACATTAACTAAGCTTAGAGAACATGCCAAAATTCACTAGAATACATAATAGTGCTAAACTTATAAATCTTTCATGTGTTGGGGGAACAATTATTAAGATCTTTACTTTCAAATACTTTCTTGGGTGATATTTTTAATTTGTTTGGCTTTTTGTTGTTGTTGCATATAGTAAATATTACTTGCAAACAGTTTACTTTTTTAAAAAAAATACCAAGATATGACTTCTTTTTAGAGCATAAAATATAATTCTGACATCAAGGACTGAAGCTGATCATTTATTCACAATTAGCTACCTGACAAAGAAACAAAAAAGTAAATTTTAAGTATGCCACAGCTGAAACGTTTTTTGTGTGTGTGTGGTTGAAATTGACATATATATATATATTTTTTTTTTAAATTGCTAGATTTCCATTTGCTTTGAAAATTTAAAGTAAGCCTTTCCAATGTGCACATTTTAATTTACTATGAGTGAATAATTTATTTTTGGCACAGATTTATTGTTTTAAAAAGCTTACGCCAATGTCATGATGAAGTCTGTATATGAAATAAGGGCAAACAATGATTAATTTTTCTTGATTATTAACAGCCAATATTACAGTCTATTCAAACAGGAGTATAAAATTCTTTACCCAAATGCCTAACTGTTTTTAGTGCTATATCTTTCATTGAAGCCATGATGAATAGTAAAGTATTATCAAAGTTTATGGAATGGTTTATAATACCCCCAAATAATGTTATTAGGTAAAAAGTTTCTACCTTGTAGAAGATCTATGAATTTCAGGAGATCTAGTCATTCCCTTTGACTATGGGGTGGCAAGATAGCTCCATTAGATAGAGTTAGTTGCTTTATAAACTGTGAATTATTTTATTAGATGAATCTCCTTCCAGTCTTATAAGTAACTTTGTTTATATTGAAATGTGCCATGGGAATAAAGCTGTCTATAAATCAACCTTTATTTCATTCAACAAATTTTTACTGAATAGCAATTATGTGTCCAGCACAGTGTTAGGTATTGAAGGTACAGCAACAAACAATACTGATAATGTCACTGACATATCACAGTGTTTACTGTCAATAGGAATAGTGGCAATAAACCTTTATAAATGTGATAATTACAGATTATAGTATTGAGAATGCTATGGTTAATATAGGTATCCTTATTAAAATATAACTTTATACAGCTCAATATGTTATATACATTTTTAAGTAGCAATTAATATACTTAATATTATTTCATGAAAAGCACAGATAAATTTTAATTTTTCTCAGTTCTTACTGTATCTTTTTTTCAGATTAACTTTTCTAATTCGGAATTGATTCAGCTCACAACTGAGCTACACAACATGTCAGATATTATATAGTTGTGCATGTTTCCTAGGACTTCTGTAACAAAATATTATAAACTAAGTGGCTTATTATCTCACAGTTTTGGAGGCCAAAGTCCAAAACCAAGGTGTTGGCAAGGTTTGTCCCTTTTGGAATGTCTGAAGGAAAATCTGTTCCATGCTGCATTACAGTCATTCTTTGTGTTCCTTCACTTATAGGTGCCTCATTCTACTCTCTGTCTCTGTCTTTACATAATGTTCCATTCTGTGTCTATGTGTCTCAATCCTCCCCCCTTTTCTCTTTAAGGACACCAGTCAACACGATTTGGATGATCTTGAATGATGCAGAAAGCTTCAAAATAAGATGGAATGAATACACAGAGTCACTGTAACAAAAGGAAATGACTGATGTTCAACCATTTCAAGAAGTAGCATATGATCAAGAGCCAATGATACTGAAGGAAGAAATCCAAGGTGCATTGAAGGAATTAGCAAAGAACAAGGCACCAGGAATTGATGGAATAAAAGTTGAAATCTTTCAAGAAAGTGAGGAAGCAGAGGAGGTACTCACTCATCGCTGCTAAGAAATTTGGAAGACAACTATCTGGCCAACAAATTGGGGGAGATCCATATGTGTGCCCATTCCAAAGAGACGTAACCCAACGTAATGCGGAAATCATAGGACAATCTCTTTGATATCCCATGCAAATAAAGTTTTACTAAAGGAGTTCTGGTAGCATAGTGGTTACGAAACGGGTTGCGAACCTTAAGGTCAGTGGTTCAAAACTACCAGCCACTCCATGGGAGAAAGATGAATCTTTCTACTACCGTAAAGATTTACACCCTTGGAAACCCTGTACAGGGTTGCTATGGGTCGGAACCTACTAGACAGCACTTAACAACAACAAAGGTAATACAGAAATAGCTGCAAGCATACATTGAGAGAGAACTTCTAGAGGTTCAAGCCAGATTCAGAAGAGACCATGGAACAAGGGATATCATTGCTGATGTCCGGTGGATCTTGGCTGAAAACAGAAAATATCAGAAAGATGTTTACCTGTGCTTTATTGACTACACAAAGGCTTTTGATTGTGTGGATAATGACAAGCTATGGACAATATTGTGAAGTATGAGTATTCTGGAACACTTAATTGTACTCATAAGGAATCTGTAAATGAACCAAGAGGCAGTTGTTCAAACAGACCACAGGAACACTGAATGGTTTAAAATTAAGAAAAGTGTATGACAAGGTTGTATTCTTTCACCATACTTATTCAAACTGTGTGCTGCACAAATAATCAGAGAAACTGGGTTCTATGAAGAAAAATGTGGCATTGGATTGGAGGAAGACTCATTAACAACTTGAGATATGCAGATGATACAACCTTGCTGGCTGAAAGTGAAGAGGACTTAACATATTTCCTGATGAAGATCAAAGAGCACAGCCTTCGATACGGATTACATCTCAATGTAAAGAAAACAAAAATCCTCACCACTGGACCAATAAATAACATTCTTATCAACAGAGAAAAGATTGAAGTTGTCAAGGACTTCATTCTTCTTGGAGTAACTATCAACACTCACATAAGCAGCAGTCAAGAAGTCAAATGACGTAAGGAGCTCTGGTAGCATAGTTGTTACGAATTGTGCTGCCAGTCTCACAGTCAGCAGTTTGAAACTATCAGCTGTTCTGTGAGAGACATATAAGGCTTTCTCATCCTGTAAAGATTTACAGCCTCGGAAACCCTGTACAGGGTCGCTATGAGTCGGAACCGACACCATGGCACATAACAACAACAACATTGCATTAGGTAAATCTGCTGCAAAAGACTTTATTAAAGTGTTGAAAAGCAAAGATGTCAGCTTGAGGACTAAGGTGTGCCTGACCCAAGCCATGGTATTTTCAGTAACTTCATATGCATGTGAAAGTTGGACAGTAAATATGGAAGACTGTAGAAGAACTGAATCTTTTGACTTACGGTATTGGAGGCGAATATTGAAAGTACCATGGGCTACCCATAGAACCAACAGATCTGTCTTGGAAGAAGTGCAGCCAGGGTGCTCCTTGGAGGCCTAGATGGCCAAACTTCATCTCTCATACTTCAGACATATTGTCAGGAGTGACCAGTCACTGAAGAAGGATTTCATGTTTGGTAGTAAGGTGGAGGGTCAGAGAAAAAGAGGAAGACCCCAAGCGAGATGGATTGGACAAGTGACAACATTGATGGGCTCAAGTGTGGCAACAATAGTGAGGTTGGCCCAGTATCAGGCAGTGTTTTAGTTCTGCTGTGCATAAGGTCACTATGAGTCAGCACCGACTTGATGGCACCTAACAACAACAATCCAAAAATTGGAGTCCTGGTGTGATACTGTGGGTTAATGCACCAGGTTGCAAAGCTGTTTGAACTGCAAGGTCAGTAGTTCAAGCTCACCGGCTGCTCCTTGGAAACCCTATACAAGATCGCTATGGGTCAGAATTGACTTGATGGCACTTAACAACAACAAAAACAATACAAGAGGATCTCATCTTAAGATTTTAACTTTAATTACATCTGCAAAGACCTATGTTCAAGGAAATAAAGTCAATTCTGTGGTACTCGCCAAATTTATCTTTTGAGGGACACAATTCAGTCCACCGTGCTTAAAAACAATTAAAAAAAAAAAAATATTGAGCATAGGAAAAAAATATCATTAGATTACCAGCTCCCTCCCTAACTCCATTTTGAAGTCTAAACTTGCAGTTACGGGTTCATGGATTAGTTTCTTATCCTCTCTGTGTCACATGCTTCTCATATACAAAATAGGAGTAAACATTATTATTGTTACCAGGGGTGCTAACCACATCTCTGTCCTTTAACAGAGGGGTTGTGCCTTCTACTGATTAAGAAAAATCAGTTGAGGCAGGTTTTCCAATATGAGCAAAGGTTTATTATAGAAATATGGTTTGCAAATGAAGACCAGGATGGCTTAATGCAATGCTTACCACCTGTCCCCCTGAACAAGACTTTGCTAGAGGGTAAAAAGTTTGGGATAGGAAAAAGATATCATGTTTATTCATAGGGATAAGTGATGATTTGGGGAAAATACCTTAGTGGGATGGGCCACGATAATTGTGTGGGTGTAGCATTTCTGTAAGATGATTTCTATCTCAAAGGCCTCTGGTAAAGGCAGACAAAATTATTATGGGATGTTGTACATGTGTGATTCTTCAGGACCCTGGTTCTAACCCCTTTCAGGGGCTGGTGTCTCCTCTGCTTTAGGACATGGTTTGTCCATTAAACTTATACCTAAGTCACTAGGTAAACCAGTCCACTGGTAAAATCTCTCACAAGAAAGTAAGAATACAGATTTTTTATGGGGGGGGGGGTCTTCCTTAATGACACATCCCAGGATGCAACTGCTCAGCTATGCACCCTGGGCACCTCCTATACATCTTTACAATTTTCAAGTAAGGAGGGGTGCAGACTTCAATGTTCCTCAAGTCTTTAGTCACAAGATTTAAATCAATAAATCACTTGTGCTCAATCCACATTCCTGGGTCCCCTTTCTCCCCTTTTTCAATATCTATCTCATGAAGTTGTTATGAGAATAATAAAAGTGAATTAGTATTTGTAAAGTCTATAAACAATAACATTACATATGTGTCAAAATAAACTAATCTAAACCTTGGTTATAGAATACATTCAGATCTATTGTAAAGAAGATGATGGTTTATTTTCATATGCATCCTTCCAAAATTACTAAGAGAATAAAAATGATCTGTTCTGTTTTTGAAGGGCAGATCTTGACTGGATGAGCAGTAATCTCCACATCCAAGGAAGATTTTGTATGCCTTCTCTCTGTGAATTTTTTTGAAAATACCACTAAATTGAATTTGAAACTAGTCTTAACACTTTCCTACATAAATAATGTGGCCTATGGTTTCTCTATATGAATATTTTTAGGTTTTATTCATTTCATCTCAATGATTACAGACAAGTGGTGGCTCTCCAGCATAGAAATGCTAAAATTAATGGAAGAAATGATAAGGTAAAAGTGTTGAACAAATAATTTCAAAGTGCATCTCAATAAGACAAAATAAAACATTATAATGAAATGTGCAAAGACCTGGAGTTAGAAAATCAAAAGTGAAGAACACACTCAATATTTCTCAAGTTAAAAGAACTTGAAGATAAAAAAAAGAACTGAAGATAAAATTCAAATCTCAACTTGCTGAATATTGGGAGAATATTTAACGATGCATACAGTATCAAAAGAAGATGGAATGTATGCACGGAGTCACGGTGCCAAGAGAAAAAGAAAGATTGAAGTTCAAACATTTCAAGAGCTCGCATAAGATCAAGAGCTGATGGTACTGAATGAAGACGTCTAAACTACACTGAAAATAAAGTAATGGCAAAAAAGAAGACTACAGAAATTGATGAAAAACAAATTGAAATCTTTCAACAAATTGATGAAGCATTGGAATGACTCAGTCATCTATGCCAAGAAATTTGGAAGAAATTACCTGGCCAACCAATTGGAAGCAATCCATATTTATGCTGATTCGAAAGAGAGGTAATCTAATGGAATGTGGAAATCATCCAAAAATATCATTAATATCACATACAAGTAAAATTTTGCTGAAGATAATTCAATAATGACTACAACAGTACATCTACATGGTGCTGCCAGAAACTCAAGTTAAATTCAGAAGAAAATGTGGAACTAGGGATGTTATTGCTCATTTCAGATGGATCTTAGCTAAAAGCAGAGAATATTGGAAAGATGCTTATTTGTGCTTTATTGACTGTGCAAAGATCATGACAGACGATGGATAACATTTTGAAAAATGGATATTCCAAAACTTAATTGTATTCAAGAGGAACCTATACATTGACCAAGAGGGAGTCATTTGAACAGAACAAGGGGAGACGAAATGATTTCAAATCAGGAAAGATATGCATCAGGGCTATATTCTTTCACCAAACTTATACGATCTGTAGGCTAAACTGGATCCTATGAAAAAGAGCATGGCATCAGGATCTGAGGAAATCTCATTAACCTGCAATATGCAGATGATACAACCTTGCTTGCTGGAATCAAGAGAACTAAAACATTTACTGATGACAGTCAAAGACCCCAGCCTTCAATTTGGATTGCGTCTCAGTGTAAAGAAAAAAAAACACACTCACAACTGGACCAATAAATATCATGATAAATAGAAAAATATTGAAGTTGTCAAAGATTTCATTTTTCTTGGGTCCACAATCAACATTCATGGAAACAACATCAAGAAATCAAATGGTGTATTGCACTGGGCAAATGTGCTGCACAAGACCTCTTTAAAGTGTTCAAGAGTAAAAATATCTGAGGACTAAGGTTACGCCTGGCCCAAGCCATGAATTTTAAATATCCTCATATGCCTCTGAAAGTTGGATAATGAATAAGGAAGACTGTAAAAGAATTGTGCAATTGAGATATAGTATTGGAGAAGAATATTGAAAGTACCATGTATTTCCAGGAAACAAACCAATCTGTGTTGGTAGTAGTACAGCCAGAATGTTCCTTCTAAGCCATAGCGGTAAGACTTCTTTGCTTTTGCTTCAGATATGTTATCAAGAGGGTCCAGTCCCTGGAGAAGAACATTATGCTTGATGAAGTAGAAATACAGATGAACACCACATGAATAATGTCATAAAAATCAACAAAAGACTAGTCCGGGTGAGTTGGAAATTTGACTTTATATCCCAACTGTTTGACTTTCCTGACATGATTGTTGTTAAGTGCTATCGAGTTGATTCTGACTCATAGCGACTCTGTACAGGGTTTCTGAGGCTGTAAACCTTTATGGAAGTAGAAATCCTCATCTTTCTCCCATGGAACAGCTGCTATTTTCGAACTGCTAACCTTAAGGCTCACAGTCCAATTCGTAACCACTACGCTACTGCCCCTCTATATTCCTTAATAACAATCACAAGTCTTCCCTCTCCTCAAGTTCCAGAGTTCTGCAACACACTGCAATGTTCTACAACAAAACTCAAAATTGTCTAAAGGAATAGCACACGAAATTGTAGAGGCTGGGAAGTCACAAATCCATATTTCTGCGATATGTCTACAGGAATCTTCTCACCTACATAGTCTCAGAAGCTCAGAAGCCCAAATCAGCAGGTCAGATGACAGACAGTTGATGTATAAGACTGTGGGAGCTGGTTAACCAGGTAAGGTGAAGGGCTAAATATTCCACAAGCTGGACGTCAGATGCAAGATCCAGGGCAAGATAGAACAAGCATCTCCAAAACAGTCTTATAAATTGGAGTTGAACCATGCCCCACAAGGGAAACTAAGGATGGTGACTTAAGTCACACCATCTACAAATGAGAGTATTCTTAATACTTAGGTCCATGGTAACCTTTACTCCTTAGCCCCACCTCAATCTTTACTCATTAGCAACTCATTTCAAAATGGGTTCATAATCACAGACAGAGGCTAGGGTCTAAAGTATATCACAAAATGGAGAAATTTGGCTAAGAGGGTCAAAATAATATTTAGCTGCCCTGCACTTGGTAAGGTGGCGAGTCAGTGAAAAAAAGGAAAGATGCCCAAGAAGACAGATTATCACAGTAGCAGCAGCAATGGCTCAAGCATAACAAATGAAAGGATGGTGCAATACCAGGCAGTGCTTCCTCCTGTTGTGTCAGAACTTTTTATTGGCACCTAAAAACAACAACAATGCTTCACCACATTCATAGGTATATTACAGTGAAGATAAAGAATGGGTGTTTTTTTTAATGAAAGCATTGTCAATCTAAGAGTAAAAGACCACTGCACAGTAACTGACAACAATAAGTTTAGCATCGAGAGTTAGTACTGTGCTGGTAAGCAAACCCTATGAGGGAAAAAAAAACAACAACAAATAAACAAAACCCAAATATATGCTAAATTGTAGCATTTACTAAGTTTGACAGTGTCCATATTTTCACTATGGTCTATTTGATACTACAGACTTAACATCAGTGTAGGCAAGATTGCCACAATTAACTCTTTTTTGTTTTGTTTTTAAGTTTTTGTTGTGAATTGAGTGATAGTTTATATGGGAGAACATCAGCTTTACACTCATCTTATCGTATTGGGTTTCACTGCAATGACTACAATCCCCTCCATGCATCATCATTCAACGGCATTTGCATCTATTCCCTCTGTATTTTTGGGGTGTTTTTTTTGTTTTGTTTTGTTTTTTGTATGTACACCGAAACACTCAGGAATATGTAATCATTCAAACAACCAAAGGGCATACCCTGAAAGCCTGTCCCACCCCTCAACAACCAGCACACAGCCCCCCTCCCTCCATGAGGCTAGACTACCCAACCGCTCCATCTCTCCACATCATCATCTCTGCCTCTATCTCTGGCTCCCCTGCTTCTCTGGATAGGATTCCAAACTCTACTCTTCTCCCTTGATGGTACCAGGGTCCTCTGCTCCCAGACTGCAACCACTACCCTCCTTTTGTTACAAAACATCTGCCTTTACATTTGCAACAATCACAATCAGTCCTGATACCAATTATTCACTATTGAACCACAGGAGTCTTATCCCCATCTCCTTTCACCAGCCTCATATAGACAGGTTGAAAACCACAACCTCTGAAACTAAACTCTGTCTTGAAAACTTGTAAGCCAGTCACTTCATACATTTTTAGCCATCCATTTTAGGTAGTCTAAGTTGCCCAGCCAGGTCAACCCTGTGTATAGAGGGGGTGGGAATGATACTTGCTGTAAAGATTCGTTCCTTCTTTTAAGCTACTACATCCATAACTATAGGTGAAGTTCATCAAATTGTGGCATAGGTTCCAGCATCACACTAACACACAAGTTCCCATACTATGACAAACTGACAGACAAGTAGTGGAAAGAAAATGTTATAATTCTTCTTCTTTTATCATTCATTTTAGTGGTTGATTGGTAAATTTGAAAAATAGTTATAGTAACTGGTCTTCCTTGTAGGCATATGAATAGTATCCTATCACAGACAACATTGTACTTGAAGACAGATCTTGAAATGGTCTCTTTGAAGATGAATGCTACACCGTCCCTCTTAAATTTGTCATTTCTGGCATAGTAAACAATAGTATTGCCTGATTCTAACCAATAATAGTCAATTTCAATTAATTAGTGCCTGGGCTATCAATCTTTTTATGTCTCATTTTATTTTTGACGACTTCCAATTTTCCTAGATTCTTAATTCATATATTCCATGTTCTAAATATTACTGGATGTTTGCTGCTGTTTCTTTCATTTTGAATTGTACTTCATCAGCAAATGATGGTCTTGAAAGCTTTTCTCCATTCACATAATTATGGCTACCTCTATTTTGAGAAGGCAGCTCACCCTCAGTTATATTTTGAGTGTCTTCCAGTCTTAAAGGATTCATTCAAGCACTATATCAGGCAATCTTCTGCTTTTATTCCTAATATTTTCAATGGCTAGTCCTTCACACATAGTCTGTCTCTCTTTTCTAATCTTGTCTTAATCTGGAAGCTGCACTAAAGCCTGTCCACCATGGATTACTCTGCTGGTAATTAAAATCTGGGTGGCACAGTTTCCATCATCATAGCAACACAAAAGTCACCTTAGTGTGACAAACTGAAAGATTTTCAGCAGATAAACAAGTTTACTTGAGCTTTATTGATTATTCAAAAACATTTCACTGTGTGGATTATACAACATTATGGATAACATTTCAAAGAATGAGAGTTCTTGATCATGTGAGACTTGTGCTCATGTGGGACCTATCCAAAGAACCCGACGCAGTCATTTGAGCAGAAAAAGGATGATACTGAGTGACTTTAAATCAGGAAAAGTTGTGCATCAGGGTTGTATTCTTTCACCATACTTGTTCAGTTTGTATGCTGAGCAAATAATCAGTGAAGATGCACTATATAAAAAACATCATGGCATCAGGATTGGAAGAAGGCTCATTAACAGTCTGTAATATGCAGATGACACCTTGCTTGCTGAAAGTGAGAACTCAAAGCAATTTTTTATTAAGATCAACTAATACAGCTCTCAGAGTGGATTAAACAATATGAAGAAAACAAAAATCTCCACAAGTGAACCAGTAAACATGATAAATGCAGAAAAGATTGATGTTGAGGATTTCAGTTTACTTGGTTACATAATCAATTCTCATAGAAGCAGCAGTTTAAAAATCAAATGACATATTGCATTATGCAAATCTGCCACAAAAGACTTATGTAAGTGTTAAAGAGCAAAACTGTCAATTTGATTGTCAATAAGGTACACCTGACTGAAACCATGGTATTTTCATCCCCTCATATGCACTCCATGTGTGGTGCTATGGGTCACTGCGCTGGACTGAAAAGTAGGTTTGAACTGCAAGGTCAGTGGCTCAAGTTCACCAGCTGCTCCTCAGAAACCCTATATAGACAGTGTCATTATGGGTGGAAACTGACAGCACTTAACAACAACAATATATGCACTTGAGAGCTGGATAATAAGTAAGGGATTCCAGAGAATTGAAGTATTTGAATTGTAGCAAAGAATATAAAAAGTTCCATGGACTGCCAAGAAAACAAACAAGTGTGTTTTGGAGAAAGTACAGTCAGAATGTTGCTTAGAAGTGAGGATGGTGAGACTTTGTTTCAGATACTTTGGGCATGTTATCAGGATGAATCAGTTCCTGGAAAAGGGCATCATGCTTGGTAAAGTGGAGGGTCAGCAAAAAAGACAAAGACATCAGATGGATGAGAATAGTGGCTACAAGAATGGGCTCAAGCAAAACAATTAACTGTGGGGATAGTGTACAACTGGGCAGTGCTTCATCCTCATTAATGGGTTACTATAAATCGGAGTCAACTCCGTGGCACCTAACAACACAGGTATATTAATACATTTAAGCTGGGCTTGCAAAAAATATTTTTGTTGATATGGCTAACTATAAGATTAGTTTTATATAAAAATAAATTTCTTCTGAAATACTGCACAAAATTTTATAGTCACTCCTTTTGGTACTATTCACTCTAATAGTGATCCCCTCATAACTCCTATTTGATAAAGCTGGATACACCTTTCTTCCTGGTCCATCTTAGTCTATAAACTCTAATAAAGCCTGTTCAGAATCAAATAACAGTCCCACATAGAGAATAATTTAGACAGGAGACAAGTAGAATCTGAATTGGATTAACAGGTGCATAATTCTATTATCAGAAGAACTTTATTTCAACCTCCATTTTTGCTTACAGTTTTTATTCTATATTAAAAACTTAGAATTGAAAGAGAAGCAAAAAAACAAAAAAAAAACAACAACAAAAAAAGATTAACTAAAAGTGCATACAATGACAACGTCTAAAATACAGACTAGAAAGGTCTTTTATTGTTGTTTGTTCTTTTGTCTATTTGTAATTATTCTAAAGCAGGGTTGGAGAACATTTTTTCTGCCAAAATTGTAACATAATTCATGGGCCATACAAAATTACCAACTTAAAAATCTAGCCTGCTATTAGGGCCCAACATGTAAATCACTCACCCTTAATGTGATGGCTGAAACTGCAGTTTCAAGGCCAGACCAAATGATATCACGGATTATATTCCCCACACCTGTTTGAAAGTTACAAATCTCTGGATGAGATGGAAAAAACAAACAAACAACAGTAGCAATGACAATAATGCAATTGGGAAATTACATCTCAAAACTGCTTACATCTCTGAGAAAGTGGAACTGAATTAGGATAAAACTACCTGCAGAAAAGTTTAATTACAGATGCATAGTAAATGTAGAAAGATAGATTTTAGTAGTTTTATGAAAAATGAAAATAGGAGAAATGAAAATGGGCATATAGTATAATCCATTTGGATAAACGTGTTCTGTTTCTGTAAATATTGTTGCTGTTGTTGTTAAGTACCGTCGAGTTGGTTCTGACTCACAGTGACCCTATGTAGGGTTTCTGAGAAGCAGCTGGTGAATTTGAACCACCAACCTTGTGGTTCAAACTGACTTTATTGTCCAGTGCATTATCCCACAGCACCACACCAGGAGGCCCTATAAATATTACAGCCTAGTAAAGTCAATGAGACAGTTCTACTCTGTCTAAAGAGTCACCACGAGCAAACTTCTACTAGATTGTTGTTGTTGTTATGTGCCGTGGAGTTGGTTCCGACTCATAGCGACCCTGTACAGGGTTTCCGAGGCTGTAAATCTTTATAGAAGCAGAACGCCTCATCTTTCTCCCGCGGAACAGCTGGTAGTTTCGAACTGCTGACCTTGTGGTTCACAGCCCGATTTGTAACCACTATGCTACCAGAGCTCCTAGATAACAACTGGTTAATGTCCATAATCACATATGCTTTCAAAAGTAAGTTAGCAAAGCAATCCATTAAGTACAAAAATTTTGATTCAAAATACAGTATTTAGTTTGTATAAGACATTTTATTGTCTATTTATCAGTTATTGCTCTGTATGATTTACTACATATAAAAGTGCTTCATAAACAATACAGTGAACTATTTTCATTACAAACTTTTATCAGTTATTGTTCTGTCCTGGTTTCTATATGCAAAATTGCTCATAAACGACAAAGTGAATTATTTTCATTACAACCCTCAGGTTAAAAAATAGATAGTGGCTCCCTCCGCCACCCTTTAAGACTGAAACTCAAAGAAAACACAAGAGAGATATGTAAGCTTACTGGTGACAACATTGGTCTACTGGTGTGTGGAAGTGAGGGAAAGGCAGCAATGAAGATATAAGCTGAGTTTGACCATGTCCCATAGACTCCTGTTGACCTGGAGATGAGAGAGAGAAGAGGAAGAGAGGAAGAGCTGGTTGGTCTTAAGTATGGTGATAACTGGGGGCTCCTGAGCTCATGGACAAGGACATAGGCACAGAGGACTAGAACTAAGAGTGAAGCATCCAGCTGATATGAAGTGAGGGGAGATGCACAAGAACGCCCAAACTTGTAGATAGTGCCCATTTGACCTAGCTTCAATAGCTTGATGATCAGAACTTGACTAGAAGATTAAAAAAAAATTTTTTTTTAAAGGAAGCAAGTGTAAGTTGCTACATTTGATGAACTTGACCTATACTTATGGATATGACGGTGGTGGCATGCTATGGTGTCAGTTCTGACTCATAGCGACACTGTACAGGGTTTCTGAGGCTGTAAATCTTTATGGAAGCAGAAAGCCCCATCTTTCTCGCACAGAACAGCTGGTAGTTTTGAACTGCTGACCTTGAAGTTAGCAGCCCAATTCGTAACCACTATGCTACCAGAGCAACTTAAAATACCAACTGAAAGGGAAGGAGTCTTCACATCAAAGATCAATCCTATCCCATCTATAAACAGGATTGATAGGGATGGGCAACTTAGACACTGGCTACTAAAATGAGGAGGGGAGGCTCTAAAGGCATGAAGTGACTGGCTTATAAGTTTTCAAGAGGGATTTTAGTTTCAGAGTGTGCGTGGGAAGGTAGAATCCCCACTGAATGAATAGTTTTCATCTTGTCTGGATGGGTCTGGTGAAAGATGAGGGGAATAAGATTTTTGTGATTCAATAGTGAGTAATTGTTATCATAACTAACTGCAATTGTCACCACTGTAAAGGTAGAAGTTTTGTAACATAACCGGAGGAGTAGCAAATCTTACATTCCAGGAACAGAGGACCCTAGGACCATCAAGGGAATAGAGCACAAGAAGAATGTGGGACCCTATTCAGAGAGCAGAAACACCAGTGATGGAGGCAAAAATGATGACTTGGAGAGAAAGAGCAACTGAGGACTCTAGACTCATGGCAAGAGAAAGGCTATACGCTGGCAGCCAAGAGGCAGGCTTGCAGAATGTGCTTTTTGGTTGTTTAGATTATTATATATTCCTGAGTGTTTTTGTGTACATCCTTCCACCTCACACCCCCACCCAAAAAAAAAAAAAAACACAGAGGGAATAGAAGCAAATACTGTTGAATGATGATGCATGGAGGGGGTTATAATCATTGCAATGAAATGAAATACCATAGGATGAGTGCAAAACCAATGTTCTCCCATGTCACTGTCACTCATTCACAATAAAAACTTAAAAAAATAAAAATAGCTTCTTCCTAAACATATGATCTTAAGAAAATCTACTCATTTATTTCTATGAAAAAAATGTGCGAAATTTTAAGAACCAATTGTTTCAGAGATTAACTATTTTAGTTTATAACAACTTAGTAACTGTTACAGTGGATCAAACTTTTAGTTTTGCAGTACTTGCAGTATAATTAGTAAAAAAATATTATATTTATGCATATTATACTAGAAATAAGTATGACAAATTTGATTTTTAAATAACTTAGAATATCCAGAACAAGGAAGGGACAGAAGGCAGAGAAGAGACTAAGGGAGACAATAAGATTAAGAGAAATTGAAATACTATATGAGAATGTGAAACGAAAATTAAAATTCATTAAACTTGTTTCATTCTCATTTTTCACCCTTATCATCCACAGTGTTTCTGCTCAACTCAGTTTCTTCCATTTGGAATTTCGTCATACATAGCCATGTATTTTGAATAATGCCACTGAAAAAATTCCCCTTTCTACTTAATTGATTGAATAGTAAGAAATGCTGACAGTGAGATAGATGGGATTATTGAGTATATTAATTTCTTAAATTTTGTCATTGTTTGTCAGTATGGAAACAATTTCTGCCCATGTGCCTAATAGGAAAATTTTGACTTTAGATATGTTTAATGAGTAACCAAAAAATCTGCCATGAAAACCAGAAAATGGTTAACTAAGTATTGAGTGTTCATTGATCCTAAGAAAATGGGAAGTCAAAATAATGTGGTAGTTTAAAGCAATGCAGAGTAATAATTATTTATAGTGTCACTTTTTAAGAATTGTCCAATATATTTCTTTATTAACATTTTACCAATGTTTGCGTTATGTTCCACTTAATGTGCACAAATATATATTTGACTACCTGTTACAGTTTGGATTCTCATTGAAACAAACTCTAAACTGGAGGTTAGTAAGCAGAAGTTTCATTATGGAGATGCAGGACAACCTGCAATGAGAAAGAATTTTGAGCAACATAACTATTGTCAGAATGGGCAATCATCAATACAGAACTGAGAGCTGTATACAGGAAGTACAGAAAAAAAAACAAAAAAAACAAACAAACCTTTCTTTCCTAAAAGAGAATTTGTGTTGTGTGTCAGGATGTCCATCAAATTAGTTTATAACATTCAGATTCACTTTTAATATGAAACACACAAATAAAATGTCTTCGTGCCAAATATCCTCTCTCTGTCCCTCTACTGTCATGCACTACTCTGCATCATGCCCTGGAGATTAGCTGAGATTCAATTAAATTCAGCATATTCATTCTCCTAGTTGTCTCTCTTGAGAGTAAATCACTGGCCTTCTTACAGAAGGCAACTCTAATGATTTTATTTTCTTCTAGGTCTATTTAGCCCAGGATTTTTGCCTAATCCTAGACTGGCTTTAAACACTTCAAGAACTATATCTGTGCCTGATTTGTCTTTGTAGCTGTGATATAAGTGATCTATGTGTTGTAAAGTGTCATCAAGTTGTCTCCAACTTATAGCAACCCTGTTTAGGATTTTCAAGGAATGGCTCATTGGTTGAACTGTCCAACTTTCAGTTAGCAATCCAGTGCTTATTCTTCAGTAACACACATCAATAGGTATGTAGTGGTCTATGAATCAGATGGCCTATGAAAATATATACCTACACAGAGGCAGGGCTTGATAGTGGACTAGGCAAATAAGCTGTGCAGATCCTCTACAGCAAAAACATGAAAAACTGGATGAAACAGGTTCAGAGGATGGTCCAGGAACTCTTAGTTTCAGATAAAAGAATAAATAAGTGTATAGAGTACTTACTGGGAGAAAGATTTGCAACAGAAGCAATTATCTAGTTGACTTCTGATTTTGGGTGGCCAATGTGCCTTGTGGCAACCATTTTGATCAAGATTGAACAGACTGAAGGACAAGAGACTATCCCTTTGAAGAAACCTGCCAGCTACTTACAGACACAATGGTGCAAGTATTTTTTGTGTTTTAGGGGGTTTTCCTTCTTTTCCTTTTCACTTTCTACTCATTTCCTCTCTGATGACAAGAGGAGAGACCTGATTGAGTAGACACCCTGAAGGAAGGTATTGTATCATGCGGATCCTGGAGCTCAGTGTAAGATCAAAGAGGGAGGAGACAACAGAATGAATCAGTGCCAACAATATCTTCCAAATTTGTTTTTGCCAGTCCTGTGTTGGATCTAACTAGGAGAAACAGCTGAACAAA
>NW_006408586.1:9595722-9596312 GCF_000296735.1 Chrysochloris asiatica
CAGAAAGCCTTATCTTTCTCCCGCAGAACAGCTGGTAGTTTTGAACTGCTGACGCTGAGGTTAGTAACCCATTTTGCAATCACTATGCTATCAGAGCTCCTTCTAGGATCCATTGTTGTTGTTATTGTTGTTAAGTGCCATTGAGTCTATTCTGACCCATAGCGTCCCTGTATAGGGTTTCTAAGGAGCAGCTGGTGAGCTTGAACCACCGACCTTGCAGTTCAAACGGCTTTGCAGTCTGGTGCATAAACCCACAGCTCCACACCAGGACTCCTAGGATCCATTAGGTCATCCTAAAGATTTACTCTTATTTCACCACAGTTGCTTCATGGATGTGTTTTGTTATTATATACAGTTATTATTATTTTATTATTTTTAAAACCTTTATTCAGTTTTATTTTCTTTATATTGTTTTCTTCTGGGTTTTTATATCTTTTATTTTTAGTCGTTTTTCTTTTTATCCTCCTATTATTTTGTGGAAATGCTTCATCTTCTTGCCTCACCTGACAGAGACAGCAACTGTGGCCATGCTTGTTGTCAGTTGTTGTCAGGTGCCATCGAGTCGGAACCGACTCATAGCGACCCCATGC
>NW_006408586.1:9598907-9600852 GCF_000296735.1 Chrysochloris asiatica
AACCTCCAAACATACCTTTATATTTGTTACAGAGTTCCAACACCAACTCATGAGTCCTCTTGACCCGGTATTCCGTGTTGTTGTTGGCCATGCTACCTAGTTACAATTGCACCCTCTAAGAACCCACCAACTGGTCAAGAGCCAATACCAGCTGCTATACACCAGAGCAACATATACAACCAGCACCTGCTAAAATCACTCTACATTGAGCTATCCCAATAGGAAAAACTGAAATACATCTTCTTATCACATCTACCAGGAGGCAATTACAGAGTGCTTTAGAATACATCAACATACACTCATTTAATTAAGACAAATGTCAAAACACTACAATGCCTAAAAAGCAGCAGAACATTTATGCTAACATGCAGAAAGAAGAAAGAGTATCTCAAACAAGCCAATGACCATGAGGAAAAGCTAGAAGTTTCTTTAGAGGGAAAGAAAGTTTTGGAATCATCTGAAAAATAATTCAGGAGAATGATATTGAGGTGCATCCAAATGTTCCACAGAAAAGTCAAGGAAAATAAAAAAATTAGAAAAGTGCTATAGAAACAATCAAACAAAATAGATATAACAATGGAGGAAATACAAAACCTACAAACAGAGGTCCTGATGATAAATACTAAAATATCTGAAGTGGCCAATACACTGAAAGGGCAAAGGAATATAATTGAAGAGATGGAAGTCATAATTAGTGACCTTGAAGATAAAACTCTCAATACTGCTAAGATAGAACAAGCAGAGAAAAGAATGAAGAAAAAAAAAAAAAAAATCTTAAGAAAGTCTAAGGTTCATGTGGAATAACCTAGGGGTTGGAACAACATGAAGAGGAATAACCCAGGCATGACTGGAATTCCAGACAGATAGAGAAAAAGAAAACCCAATAAATGATAGTCGAAGAGATACTGGAAGAAATTTTCTCTAACATCTTGAGAGAGAAGATAAGCATACCCCAGGCAGGATAGACTACAAAAGAAAATCACTAACACATATAATAATCAGATTCTCCAAATCAAAGACAAGAAAAGAATCCTGAAGGCACATAGGGAAAAAATAAATATTACCTACAAAGGAAAATCAATAAGAAATCACTAAATTCTCAGTAAGGACCATGCCAGCATGAAGGCAATGGAGATATATACACAAAATTCTGAAAAAAAAAAAAAAAAAATCTCCCAACCAAGATTCATATACCCACCAAAGTTGTCAATCAAATATGACGGTGAAATCATAGCATTTCAGGATAAACAGATATTAAGGGATTTTGTAAATTCCAAGTAAGTGCTTCAAAGCATACTAAAGGGAGTTCTTTGGACTAAGAACCAACAAGAGCAGACAACAACCAGATACTGATATACATTGTAACACCAACCTGAACTCATTCCATATATGGAAGAGGCCACAGGAGAATAAAGCCACGAGAATGAAATTAGGCGATCTGGATGTCCGTCTATGATCAGGACTACTACAGAGTGAAAGGAGGGAAAAGTATAGTAATGAGGTGGTAAGGAGTTCAGGCAGATTTCAAGATAAAATAGACTGTTTTAAAATGAGGAAGAAAGTAATAAAGTACAGGGTAACTCCAAAGAAACCTCATAGTCTCCACATCAAGCAAGAAAAGGAAAACTCAAGATGATTTTGAAGAAATTGACAAGAAAAAGCTTAATAAAAATGAAACCATCACAGGAAAGCATGCAGAACAAAGAAACCAGCATCACCACATAAAACAAACAGCATAATGATAGTATGTAATCCATACTTATTGAATGTCAATGGATTAAATACACCAGTCAAGAGACAGAGAGTAGCAGAATGAATTAGACAACAGAATCCTTCAATATGCTATCAACAAGAGACATACCTTACATGCAAAAACAAAAAATATACTAAAAAACGATGGGAAAAAATATACCAAGATAATTGCAACCAAAAATGAGCAGCAATG
>NW_006408586.1:9602196-9605239 GCF_000296735.1 Chrysochloris asiatica
GCTACACCTGAGACCATTGATGCTGCCATTGTGCTGGTTATCTCTTTGGGGGTCTTCCTCTTTTTCTCCAAATCTCCATTTTACTAACCATGATAAGCTTCCCCAATGACCGGTCCTTCTTGATTATATGTCTGAAGTATGAGAGATGAAGTCTAACCATCCTGGCTTCTACAAAGCACTCTGGCTGTACTTCTTCCTACACAGATCTGTTTGTGCTTTTGGCAGGCCATCATATTTCAATATTCTCCTCCAACACCATAAATCAAATGTGTGATTCTTCTATGGTCTTCCTTTATAAACTGTCCAACTTTCACATGCATATGAGGTTATTGAAGATACATGGATTGGGTCAGGCGCACCTTAGTCCTCAAATTACCATCTTTGCTCTTCAGCCCTTTAAAGAGGTCTTGTGCAGCAGATTGACATAATGCAATACGTAATTTGATTTCTTGAATATTGCTTCCATGATTGTTGATTTGAGAAAAATGAAGTCTTTGACAATTTCAACTTTCCTCTTTTTATATGAGTGCTGTTTATTAGTTCCGTGCTAAGGAATTTTGTTTTCCTTACATTAAGATTCAACCTATAATGAAGACTGTGGTCTGATCCTCATCAGTAAGTATTTCAAGTCCTCTTCATTTTCAGCAAGCAAGGCTGTATCATCTGCATATCACAGCTTGTTAATGAGTCTTCCTCCAATCCTGATGCTATATTTTTTTTCATATAATCCAGCTTCTAGGATTATTTGCTCAGTATACAGGTTGAATAAGTATGGTGAAAGAATACAACGCTGTCACATACCTTTCCTAATTTTAAGCCATTTGGTGTGCCCTTGTTCTGTTTGAACAATTGTCTCTTGGGTTATTACAGCTCCCCATGAGCACAATTACATGTTCTGGAGGACTCATACTTTGCAATGATGTCCATAGCTTGTTGAAAGTTTTTGCATAGTCAATAAAGCATAGGTAAACATCTTTCTGGTATTCTCTGTTTTTAGTCAGGATCCATCTGATGTCAGCAATGATATCCCTCATTCCACGTGGTCTACTGAATCTGGCTTGAACCACTGGAAGTTCTTTGTCAATGTATAGTTGCAACTGTTTTTGTATTGCCTTTCTATAATAAAATTTTTTTTCATATGGAATATCAATGATATTGTCCAATGATTTCCACATTCCATTGGGTCATCTCTCTTTGGAAAGGGCATACATACATATCTCTTCCACTCAGTTGGCCAGGTAGTTGTCTTCCAAATTTCTTGGCATAGATGAGTGAGTGCCTCCAGTGCCACATCACTTTCTTGGAAAGATTTCAATTTTAATTCCATCAATTCCCAGTGCCTTGTTCTTTCTCAATGGCTTCAATGCACTTTGGGCTTCTTCCTTCAGGATCACTGGGTCTTTATCATATGCTATCTCTTGAAATAAGGAGCTCTGGTAGTGTAGTGGTTACGAATTGGGCTGCTAATCTCATGGTCAGCAGTTCAAAACTACCAGCGGTTCCGTGGGAGAAAGATGAGGCTTTCTGCTCCAGTGAAAATTTATAGCCTCGGAAACCCTGTAGAGCATCCTATGAGTCGGAACCGACTCCATGGCACATAACAACTACAACAACTATTTCTTGAAATGGCTCAATACTGACCATTTCTTTTTGGTACAGTTACTTTGTGTATTCCCCCTATCTTCTTTTGATGCTTTTTGCATCATTCAATATTTTGCCCATGGTGGTGGTGTGCCATTGAGTCAGCTCCAACTCATAACGACCCTGCATAAGGTTTCTGAGGCTGTAATACTTATAAGAGCAGAAAATCTTATCTTTTTCCTGCATAACAATTGGTCATTTCAAACAGCTGACCTTGAGCTGAGCAGCCCAACTCATAACCACTAAGCTACCAGGGAATCCTTCAATACCACAGGTTGAGGTTTGAATTTTTTCTTCAGTTTCCTCAGCTTCAGAAATGTTGAGCTTTTTGGTTTCCTAATTCCAGGTTTTTGTACATTTCATTATAATATTTGACATTGTCTTCTAGAGCTGACCATTGACATTTTTTGTTCAACTCTCATACCTCCTCATTTCCTCCATTTGCTTTAGCATCTCTACATTGGAGAGCAAGTTTCAGTCTCTTCTGACTCAGATGTATTCAAGTTTATGCTTATGGATTTAGTTACTCAAAATTTCAAATGGAAAGATTCTTCATATCAAGGATTAAGCTTGTCTCCTCAGTACACTGGGTTGCTAGGAATGGGTAACAACACATAGGCTATCATAAGTTGGCTGCTATAAATGCACAAGTGGCTGGCTTACAGGCATTCATGAGTGGGCTTACTATCAGAATGAAGGGGTGAGGTAGTCTCACCACCTGAATCTTTTTTCTCTTTTTCCACATATCTGGTAAAAGGGTGTGGTGGATGATAATGATAGAATTTTATAATTCAATTGTGAGTAATTGTTATCAGTATTAATTGTGGGTGTCACAACTATACATGTAGAAGATGTGTCACTAAAAGGGGGGTAGTTAATCTTTAATTTGAGGAACACAGGACCAACCCTAGGATCGTCTAGAGGGAAGAGCTTCAGTGGAGCATGAAATCCAAACCAGAAAAGTGGAGACGACAGAGTGGTGATAGCATAGAGAGGTAGACCAGCTTTGGACTCTAGACTCATGGACTGAGAAAGGCTATGTGACTGCAGGTAGGGGGCTGGCTTGCAAAATGCACCCTTGAACATTTTAATGAAAATATAATGTTTGTTTTGTATGTGCACATCAAAATAAAATGGAATAGAAGTAAATACTGTTAAGTGATGGTGCCTGTTGTTGTTGCTGTTAAGTGCCATCGACTCAGTACCGACTCATAGTGACGTTATGTACAACAGAGCAAAACACTGCCCGGCCATGGGCCAACCTCACAATGCACTCTAGCTGCATTTTCTTTCAACACAGATCTCTTTCTTCTTTTAGCAGCCCATGGCACTTTCAATGTTCTCCGCCAACACCATAACTCAAAAGCATCCATTCTTCTATTGTCTTCCTTATTCACTGTCC
>NW_006408586.1:9605952-9607518 GCF_000296735.1 Chrysochloris asiatica
AGCAGCTGGTGACCTTGAGCTTCCAACCTTGCTATTCAAATGGACATTGCAGTCCAGCTCATTAACCCACAGTGCCACACCAGGACTCATATATATATATATATATGGTGGTGATATGCCATGGAGCCTGTTCCGACCCAAAGCAACCTTGCATAGGGTTTCTGAGGCTGTAATCTTTATGGGAACAGAAAGCCTCACTTTTCTCCTGTGGAACTGCCAGTAGCTTCGTACTGCTACTGTCATCAAGGTTAGCAGTGGGAATAGGAAACACGATGTTACCAGTGTTAACAGAGCTCTCTCTCTCTCTCTCTCTCTCTCTCTCTATCTATCTATCTATCTATCTATATCTATATATATATATATATATGTATGCATACACACAAACATACATAGAGTTTCTATTCATGTCAATATTGTTTGAGATTCCAATTACTTACAATTTTAGCAGAGTTGCAGAGAACATCATATATGTGGCAACGTTTCCTCTATGCCATTTTTATTTGTATATAAAATAGTGGCTAAAGATCCTTTTCTAATAATAATGGTCATTTTTAATAGTTTTTGATAATGGTCTACTTCTAACAGAACTAGTAATAGAAAGTACAGAGACCGTATAACTAGTTCATAAAATGTTGGTTTTACTTACTTTATTTCTCAGGGCCTTGTTTATTCATTTATATAAGAAGTAAATGGCATAAAAGTATCCCTGAATTCTTTGCAGTTCCTATTGTTTGTAGTTCTCTTATATGGAAAGTTGTAAAATGGTGCACAATTGTCCATTTATTTTGTACACTCCTTACCTTCTAAGTCATCAAATTATTCTCAGATAATGTTCTAGGCAATTGATTATCATTTTCTGCCTTTTAATGGGTTGGGAGAAAATGAGAAATATACAGTCATTGAGTTCTTTGCAAAGACAACAATATAAGGGTTATAAATATTGCATTTTGTACTTTGGTGAAGTAGCCATTTCAAAGTTAATGGTTTTGGCAGTCATGGATGTACCAATATTCATTCACTGAAAAAAATGTCAACTACTTAATTTGTGAGCTGTCCTTCAAGAATAAAGACACTGATGTTAACCTACTGGCAGGAGATGCTGCCATTGAAATTTTTGATGAAATAATGATGATGGTTTAAAAAGAATCAATTCACCTTCTTTTGATCCCAGCCTCTTGTGATCAATGGCACTTAAGCCAAGTCAGGATTGAGAGTGGACATTTTTGATTGTGAACAAAATAAAGTAAAGTTGATGAAAGAATTAACCTTGTTGCATTCTGTTCTAGCAAAATGAACTAGCCTGACATACAAACAATTACAAGCTACTTACTTAATATGCTGGATTGCAAGGTCAGCAGTTGAAACTGATCATCAGCTCCTCGAAAACCCTATAAAGGGTCGCTATGATTTGAAACTAACTTGAAGTTTGGACTATAGAGAAGTTTAGGATAACATTTTCTATTACTTTTATTTTTGTTGCTAGATGCCATCGAGTCGGTACCAAATCATAGCGAACTTATGCACAGCAGAATGAAACACTGACTGATTCTAGGCCAACTTCACTAT
>NW_006408586.1:9608503-9611719 GCF_000296735.1 Chrysochloris asiatica
AAGATCCATCGGACATCAGCAATGCTATCTCTCGTTCCACGGCCTCATCTGAATCCAGCTTGAACCTCTGGAAGTTCTCTGTCAATGTATGATTGTAGTCGTTTCTGTATTACCTTTAGCAAAACTTTACTCGCTTGAGATATCAAAGAAATTGTCCCATGACTCAAGTGTGGCAGTGGTAGTGAGGTTGGCCCAGGATCGGACATTATTTCGTTCTGCTGTGCATGGGGTCACTATGAGTTGGTTCTGACTCGATGGCACCTGACAACAACAAAGTTACCAGAGCTCCTTACAGGAGTAGATAACTATGTCTTTTCTTCTTTCAAGCCCTAGGTGTCTTATCAGCTGAGTACTTAACCATTGCTCCACTGGAGTTCCTTACAGAGTGAAAGCAGTGGGCAATTGTGTAGGCTTAATCAAGGTTGATGGTTGAAGCTCACCAGCTGTTCCTTAGAAATGCTATACAGGGTCACTATGTGTCCAAATCGACTCCATGGCACTTAACAACAACAACAACAATCTAGTAACTGGAGTCCTGGTGTGGAACTGTGGGTTAATGCTCTTGACTGCAAGTTCGGTTTGAACCTCAAGGTCAGTGATTCAAGTTCACCATCCATACCTCGGAAACCTTATACATGGTCACTATGAGTCAGAACCAACTCCACAGCACTTACCAACAACAACCTCATAACTGGTTTTCTTACGTACTTTCCCAAACTACTTTTCAAGTGGAGGCAAATCCTTCCCACGACTGTTCATATCCAAATAAAAGTGAAAGAGATGCAACATGGGAAAACGAAATAAAAAATATTTTTGGCCTAAATTCATTCAAAAAGGATGATTTGAACATCTAATACTTACAGAGCAGCATGCGAGATGATTCAAATATGAATTATATAGACTCCTTACGCTCAAGTAGCACACAACTTAGGGATAGAGATTGATCCAAAAGCAATTAACTAAAATAGACTGCATTGAAATTTTGTTAACTAAAATAAAAAAGCAATACTTAAAATAAACCTAAAACAATATAAAAAAATAACAAGGCTATAAAGGGGGAGTTGCCTTTTCTTAGCCTTGACCAATTTTATACAATTTTATGCATGACCCTATTTATAAAATGGATTAAAGTAGTACCTATTTACTTTTTACTTTTTCCCATGGTTTTAGTCACAAATTATGTACAGCTCTCTACAGCGATATAATTGATTATGTGAAGGACATTTGGGGAAAGGGTCAGTTTCTCATTTCTCTTCCAGCTATTTGGACTAAGCCTAAGGTTTTCTTTGAAGTTGGTGGTGTTCCAATCAGCATCTCAGAAGTATAAGGAAAATTCAAAACGTGTCCCAGATGTTTCTTTTTATATAAAGGCAGCAACCAGAAGTATTTTCAAAGTATGTTATACCAGAAAGCTAACAATATGTTTTCAACCAGAATATGCTATAAAACAGTAAAAAAACTGAGAACATATATAGTATTACTTTTCTTAAATAGATTTCCATGCATTTACAATTGTAGTTAAATGTTTATATCGACATAGCTATATATAGATATATATGTGCTGTGCATTGGCATGTGTTTAATGATACATAGGATGGAGTTTTTTTGGGATGAAAACAGATCATCCTGTCTATTGTCTCCTTATACTTAATTTAAATCCCAAACTGGCTATTTAAGTGAATAGAAATCATTTACATTCTAATTTATAGCATATTTTATGCTAATTCAATGAATTATTATATTCTATTTTTATCACTTTTTGCTTCTACATATGAATTACATGTTTTCAAAATAATTTATTAGAGGTAAACTGGTCTCTGAATTTAAAATAAATATGTACCTGTAGAAATGACTAATTGGTGGCTTTTCACAACTTTGAACACATTATCAGAAGAGTATTGATTATTCTTGAGCTGGTGTTTTTTTCTCTAGAATGTTCAGTAAAAATAATCCTCATTTATGAAAAAGGTAAAAAATAACCTTATCAGTTTCAGAATTAAAGCTTTGGAAAATTATTTCTTATTTTTTCATATAAATATAATGAAAAATAAAATTTGCTTACTGTTTAAAATATTGTTGTTCATGTTGACTGACAGTAAGTTGGTTCTAACTCATAGGGACGCTACGTATAGCAGAATGAAATATTACCAGGACTTATTGCAGTTATGGTGTCAACCTGTCTTCCTCTTTTTTGGTGACCCTTTACTTAACCAAGCAAGATGTCCTCCTCCATGTTCTGGCCCCTTCTGATAATTTATTCCAATTATATGAAACAAAATCTCCCCATCCAGACTTCTAAGGAGCATTCTGGTTGTACTCCTAAGACAGACTTGTTTGTTTTTCTGGAAGTCCATGGTATATTTTATATTCTCCACCCATACCCAATTCCTTTAAAGGCATCAAATCTTCTGTCTTCCTTATTTATTAGCTAGATTTCAAATGCACATGAGGTGATTGAAAATACCATGATTAGAGTCAGATACACCTTAGTTTTAAAAGCTACATCTTAGTATTCTTACATTTTAAAAAGGTCTTTGGCAGTAGATTTGCCCAATGAAATACTTTTTTGATTTCCTGCCTGCTCTTTTCATGGATGTTGATTGTAAATCCTTGACACCTTCAATATTTTATTTGTTTATCATATATTGCTTATTGGTTCAGTTTTGACAAATTTTGTTTTCTTTATGATGAGGTTTAATCCAGATTGAAAACTGTAGTCTTTGATCTTCCTCAGTAAGTATTTCAATGTGTTCCATCTGTATATTGCAAATTGTTACTGAAGCTTCCTCAAATCCTCAAATATTGATACCATATTCTGTTCTTCTTCATACAGTCTAGTTTATTTGCTCAGTATATAGATTTAATAAGTATAGTGAAAGGAAACAATCCTGACACATAATTTTCCTGATATTAAACTGTGCAGCATTTTCTTGCTCTGTCTCTTAATCTATGCACATATTCTACATGAGTTCAAATTAGTTTTTTAGAACTCCCATTATTCTCATTGTTATCCATATTTTGTGATGATCCTCAAAGTTGAATGCCTTTGCATTGTCAATAAAACACAGAATAATTTCCTGATATCCCTTATTAAGGAGTCTGGTAGTGTAATGGTTGCGAATCAGGTTGCGAACCACAAGGTCAGCAGTTTGAAACTACCAGCTGTTCCATGGGAGAAAGATGAGGCTTTCTGCTCCTGTAAAGATTTACAGCCTC
>NW_006408586.1:9611819-9633555 GCF_000296735.1 Chrysochloris asiatica
AACAACAACAACAATCCCTTATTAAAATGATGTTCCTATCCTCTTCTGAATTTGGCTAAGATAACATTAGTCAACTTTTTTAAAAAATTTAAATCTGAGACTTTAAAGTTAAAAACAAACAGCAAAACCACTCAACAGGAGAATAAATAAATCAGTGAGTTTTTTACACACAAGTTGCATTACAACAAAATGACAAGTTTTTACACACAAGTAAGTGATTGGTTTATAGAATGACACCAATGTTTGTGTTCAACCTCTCTATTGTGAGTCCATTGCACTTTATATAAATCAAGTTATCCACACCATATTTGAAAGCTACAAAAAGATGATTAAAATGTTTTGCCATATAATTAAGAGACTACATTCCAACTGGACCAATAAACAACATTCTTATCAGTGGATAAATGATTGAAGTTGTCAAGGACTTCATTCTTCTGAATCAACTATCAACACTCATGGAAGCAGCAGTCAAGAAATCAAACGATGTATTTATTGCATTAGGCAAATTTGCTGCACAAGACCTTTATAAAGTGTTGAAGAACAAAGATGTCAGCTTGAGGACTAAGGTGTCCCTGACCCAAACCATGGTATTTTTAATAACCTCATATGCATGTGAAAGCTGGATAGTGAATAAGGAAGACCGCAGAAGAATAGATGCTTTTGAGTTATGGTGTTGGAAGAGAATATTGAAAGTGCCATGGGCTGCCAAAAGAACCAATAGATCCATTTTGCAAGTGCAGCCAGAGTGCTCCTTGGAGGCCAGGATGGCCAAACTTCGTCTCTCATATATTGGACATATTGTCAGGAGGGACCAGTCTCTGGAGAAGGATATCATGTTTCATAAGGTGGAGGGTCAAAGAAAAAGTGGAAGATCCCAAACAAAATGGATTGGCCAAGTGTCAGCATTGGTGGACTCAAGCGTGGCAACAGTAGTGAGGTTGGCCCAGGATCTGGCAGTGTTTCCTTCTGTGGCACATAAGATCGCTATGAGTTGGTACCCACTTGATGGCACCTAACAGCAACAAACATTCCAAAGATAACCACTAGCAAACAGATGAGGCTGATATAAATACTTATTCCTGTATAACTAAGTTTCCTAAGAGAACTACAAAAATAATGGCTCTTCTGTTAAAATATCATATTTTTTGTTTGTTTAATTTACTGAAGGGAAATCTTCACAACACGCTTGATTATGACAGTTTACCTAAATAGCTTGCCTGTTGAACAACTATAACGTGATATATGCTCAGATAAATTCTGGCACAAAAAAAAAAAAAATGTATGTTTTATTGCCTTGCCAAACTGATGTTGGAAAACAGCATCCAAGGAACATTTTATTAAAACAATGGTTATCTTATAATAATCATCCATAGAAAAAAGAAACGTAAATGGTAAATAGCCATTTCAAATGCACTGAAAGTGAAACTATATTATATAAATAGCATTGCATTCATAGTTATTTTAATTAATTTTATGGTATTCAAGAAAACAGATACACCAGAGCAGGTGCTGAACAATAGGTAGAAAAATGAACATTTCTATTAGATGCACCTGAATTTCACAGAGTAGCTAACAATAACTAAAAGAAATGCAATCACTAGAGCTCATATGCAATGACACCCCACTTCTCTACTTTTCAATATTTCATTACTTCATGCTATTCAAATTAAACAGAGTATCATTCATTATATTTTTAATTATGTGATTTAGCACACTGAATATGCATGTGGCTATAAAGAGTATTTATACATATCACCTGGTAAAGTGTTTCTATATTTCTCAAAGAACAACATCTGGCAATAAGCATTAAAAAAAAGTTATAATTTTCTCTATGAAGTCTGTTTAAATGTTTGTTAGAGTTTTACAGATATTAATCACTTATTTGACATAGCCAAAAACATAGAAGGTAGGATTACGCATAGTTTTACACACAAAAGCCCAAGGTAAATTGCCCATTTTCACACATGCAGCATCCAGTCAAACTAAGATTTGAATTTGGCAGTAAGGGAAATGTCTGTCATTCTTAATCCCAATCAATATGCTCTATAAACTTCCTGAAGAATATTTTCAGATAATCTCCTTCTCAAAATGAACATAGTTCTGACTGTCTTGCTGAAATTACTCACGAATTAGAAGGGCCAATGTTCACTCTATTTTTATGGGTTTTTGCTTTCTCTCTGGACAAAACAGGTGAAAAAAAAAAAAGGACTGAGAAAAATTCCATTGTCTAGAGTATGAAGAAGAATTTAAAAAGAAAAAGAAAAAAAAATAAAAATAGGGAGGGGAGAAAGAAAGGAAAGACTTCACGCCACACTAAATCAACAAATCTGAATTTACAGGTTCTTTTACCACAGATCCTGTCTACTTCTTCCTGAGCTGAGTTCACACTGAAATCTAAGGACTCCATTATCAACAAGAATTGGGCTGAATGAGGAACTTATTCTCTGATACACAAAATGAACTGGCAAACTTTCTCAAAGGCAGCTCAAGAGCCTTCCCAACTTCACTCAGGCGTCTGAAATACACATTTAGGGGTAGACTACTACACAAGCAATCTTGGTGGGACGCTATAGTGTAAGGAACGGATTAGTAACCATAAGATTGGTAGTTCAAACCCACCAAATGTTCTCGGACACCCCACACAAGATAGCTGTGAGGCTCCACAGCACACAACAACAACATCTACACAAACTACCCATATTTGACCACCTGTGGGAATGGAGAGGGGCTCATAAAGAATCCATTCACTTTATTACTGAAAGCTTACTTAGTTTGAAATTATCCCCATTTAGAGAGGAAACAGTATTCACATGAGTCGATACAACTGTTTTACAGGGGAAACAACTGAATTCAGCATTCAATGGACACAACCTGAGTGAACACAAGCAGAGGAAAAATGAAAAGAAAGCAAATTAATGAAGTGCCGAGGCGCTGTGGGTTAATGCGCCAGACTGCAAAGCCGTTTGAACTGCAAGGTTGACAGTTCAAGCTCACCAGCTGCTCTTCGGAAACCCTAAACAGGGTCGCTATGGGTCAGAGTCAACTCAACGGCACTTAACAACAACAACAAAAGACAATTTAAAAGTAAATACATCACATAGTAAAGAAGTTAAACAGAGCATGAGAAGTATGAAAGAAGCAATCAGTGATGAGAGAACTAGAAAATAAAATGCCGTTTTAGGGGGAGCAAGTTATGATTAGGAGACATACTGCGGACGGTACCATTGCAAGAATAATGGATACAGTAGAAACAAAATGGTTGGTGATGGTTATGTGCCGTGGAGTCGGTTCCGACTCATAGCGAACCTGTACAGGGTTTCCGAGGCTGTAAATCTTTACGGGAGCAGAAAGCCTCATCTTCCTCCCGTTGAACAGCTGGTAGTTTCGAACTGCTGACCTTGCGGTTCGCAGTCCAATTCGTAACCACTAACAAAACGCTACCAGAAACAGAATAGAAATGGGAAAATCATTTTCAGTGAGGAAATAATTACATAGAGTGAAGAGAAAAATCAAAGCATGGGAAGGAGTTGTGATAATTGCTAAATTTAAAAAACAGAACATATGGAAAATTGGAGCCAAGCAGAACAAATAGAATAGAAGGAGGAAAAAAAGTAAATAAAATACTTTGTTGACATGAGAAAATAGCTGAATTTACACATTGACAAAGTTCACTTTGTTCCCAGAGAAGTTAATAGAGAACATTCAAACCCCAAACATATCCTGCTGAAATTATTGAATTATAAGTATAAAAAGAATGTCAAAGACATTCAGGAAAAAACAGCAAGTCACCTATAAAGAAGAAAAATTAGCAAAGCCTTCTTGAAGGCCACCATTATGGATTGTATTCAAGTCCACAGTGTTTCCAAGAAAAAAGAGTGAACTGAAATTCCATTTCTAGCCAAGTAACTATTAATACATATATGTATAATATAAGAAACAACAAAAAGACAGCTCAGGTTTTCTGAAATTTGGGAGTTATATTACTTATAAATCTTTCTTTGGTCTCCTGGTGTGGCACTATAGGATCAGCACTGAAATGTGAACCACAAGTTAGCAGTTCAAACCCATGAGCTGTTCCTGGAAAATCCTATACAGGGTCTCAATGAGTTGGAATCTACACAGCCAGTCCTTGATAGCAACAAACATTTCTTTATATAATCTAGATACCAAGATGCTAAGATTAAAAATAATTAAAGAAAAACAGCAATAATTAAATCTGATTGGGCAAATGAGCAAATAAAACTTTATAAATAGGATATATTCACCTATTACATAGAATAGTTTGAAAAAAGGTAAGCCAACTATAAGCTGTATTCATTTGATGTATTTAAAATGATTCAAAATAAATTAAAAAATGAACTGGTAAGAGTATATCAGACAAATATACTTCATGTAAGTATAAATCCAGTGGTGATATTAAAATCTGACAAAGTAACATTCAGACAGCTTTATTAATTGTTGTAAACAATATTTTGGTAAAATTTAATGTCTAAAACATGTTCTAATTATCATAAATATAATATATATAAAAATGATTTTAAAGTTTTAATTATGAAGAAAATATTCAGAAATGTAAGAGTAGATACAGATAAGATACATTTCTATCAAAACTTTCTTACCAAAACATATTTCCTAGTTGCTGTTGTTATGTTGTTAGGTGCCATCGAGTTGCTTCTGACCCATAGCAACCCTTTGTACAAGAGAATGAAACACTGCCTGGTCCTTCACCATCCTTATAATTGCTGCTATGCTTGAGCTTGTAGCGGCTGCTGCCACTGTGCCACTCCATCACATTGAGGTCTTCCTCTTTTTCACTGACCCTTCACTTTACCAAGCAAGACGTCCTTCCCCAGGGACTGGACCCTCCTGATAATATGCCCAAAGTATGAGAGACAAGTTTGGTTATCTTGGTTTCTAAGGAGCATTCTGATTGTACTTTTTCCAATACAAAGTTGTTTGTTCCTCTAGCAGTCCACAGTACCTTTTAAATTCCCCAATACTATAGCTCAAATGCACTAGTTCTATGCTGTTGTTAAGTGTCTTTAAGTCAGTTCTGACTCACAGAAGCCCTGTATAAGGTTTCCAGTGAGCAGATGGAGAATTGAACTGCCGACCTTGTGGTTCAAACCAACCTTCTGGTTGTACTTCTTTCAACACAGATTTGTTTGTTCTTCTGGCAGTCCATGGTACCTTTACACTTTTTCTCAAACACCATAACTCAAATGCGTCAATTATTTTATTTTATTGTTGTTGTTAAGTGCTGTAGAGTCTGTTCCAACTCATAGCAACCCTGTATAAGGTTTCCTAGGAGTGGCTGGTGAGCTTGAACTGCAGACCTTGCAGTTCAAACTGACTTAGCAGTCCAGCACATTAACCTGCAGCACTACATTTTCCTTATCCATTGTTCAACTTTCACATGCATTTGAGGCTATTTTAAATGCCATGGCTTGGATCTGGCACATTTTAGCCCTCAAACTGACATCTTTGCTCTTCAAATCTTTAAAGAGTTCTTGTGCTGCACATTTGTCTAATGCAATACATTGTTTAATTTCTTGACTGCTCCTTCCATAAGTGTTGATAGTGGATCCAAGCAAAATGAAGTCTTCCATAAATGTTAATGATGGATCCAAGCAATAAACACAACATCAATCTCTTCTCCACTTATCATTAGGTTATTTATGGTCCAGTTGAGAGGATTTTTGTTTTCTTTACATTAAGGTGCAACTCACACTGAAGACTGTGGTCTTTGGTCTTCATCAGTAAGTGCTTTTAAGTCCTCTTCTCTTTCAGCAAGCAAGGTTGTATCATCTGCATATTGCAGGTTGTTAATAAGTATTCCTCCAATCCTGATGGCCCTGTTCTTCTTCATATAATCCAGCTTCTCAGATTATTTGCTCAACATACAAATTGAATAAGTATGGTAAAAGAATACAAACCTAGTGCACATCTTTCCAGATTCTAAAACATTCAGAATGCCTGTGTTCTGTTCAAACAATTGACTCTTTGTCTATGTATAGGTTTCTCATGAGCACAATTGTTCCAGAATACTCATCCTCTGCAATGATGTTGATAGGTTGATGCACTCAGTTGAAAGTTTTGATCTAGTCAATAAATCACAGGTAAATATCTTTCTGGTATTCTCTGCTTTGAGACAAGCTCCATTTGACATCACCAATGATATCTCTCATTCTACATCCGTGTCTAAATCTGGCTCGAACATCTGGCAGTTCCCTGTACTTTTGCAGCTCTTTCTGAATTATCTTTAGCAAAATATTTCTTTGTAGAATAAACAAAAATAAATACAGATCTGAATAATATAACTTACATGGTTGATTTTAAAGTATAACAAACTATACATGCAGTATGTAGACAAATAACATATCTCAAGATACTATGAAACATTTACTAAACATATTTATCTTAAAATTAACAGTAGAGAGAAATAATCTGCTATTTGGTATTAGATGAAAAATACATAATTGAGATGTCTTGCCTCCAGTTTATCTAAATAATCACTATTTAGAATGTCTTAATTGTTGACTTCATAATCATAATTATCTTAATCAATTTTCATATTCATGCTTTACAAAATATGGCATTTCTACCTGGCTGGTTAGATATGGTATGTGTGATTGTATAGAATGAGGAATTTAGAAAGGATATAAAGCAATAGAGATTCAAAATACTTGCATATGTGCTTTGAATTCTGGGAAGCTGCATGGAATGTCAGTTATTGATGAGCTAGTTATTTCTGAATTCCATTTTATGATAGTATTTCAGAAATGTTAAATCTCGTGGCAGTTTTGCTAGATCAAAAGACCGTAATTCAGTGGTGACAAAAATGCTGAACAGTTAGTTCTGGTCCTATAGTTTGGTGTCATCTTTACATTTTCCCCCATATACCACTGTCGCTTAAAAAAAAACCAAAAAAAAAAAAAAAAAAAAAAACCACCCCACTGCACTGCACAATTTAACATGATTGCCTAAGAGGTCTGGATTGAACTGGCATTAATTAGCTATGTCACGCTATTATTCATTCCCCATGAATTTGCTCTTGCCATTCAGATCAGGGATGAATTCACTAGCACAGCAGTATGTAGGAACAATATATGATCTGCTTGCTTATGTTTGGTTTAGTATTATTCTTGCACAGAAAAACCAGAACTCTAAATTTTATTTTACCCTTCATATCTTCCCTTCCTTTCTCAGACCAATGATTTCAGATGAATAGATTTTCCAGGTTTGAAAAATTGCAAGTGAATTTTGGTTGTCTTTCTTTCTTCTGTGAATAGTTCTGTTTTAATCTCTTTGCTAGATTCCTCTTTTATCTACCACACCCTTCTTTTCTCCAATAGCATCCCTTCCTGCATTTAAATGTTTGAGGAGTATTGTAGTCTGCCTTGATAAATAAAATCAGACATAAATCCATATTTACCCTGAGTTGTAATCCCCTAAAAGAGAGTCCATGTGATTCAGACTGTGACTATAATTAAGTACTAAGAACAGATGATGATTCAGTAGCTTACATAACAGCTTTAGAAAAACACCTTGGAAATATTATTCTTAAAGATATTTTTGAGCATCTTACAGCATGTTGTTGTCTATCACTAACTAGTATTTTATCCTTTCCTAAATGTTGTCTTCATGTGGAGAAGAATAAAGACCAGAACATGTTTAATTTTGTGCTCCAGAGTCAAACCATCACCACAAACACAGTGAGCTGATTTTGTGCTTTGAAGATTGTCAAAAAACACAGCATATTCTCTTTCTTCTAAAGAGTTGGAAAACGTATATTAGAGTAATGGAGTTCTTTAGACCATTTTAGGAGAGCAGCCCTCCCTGTAACTCTGGCTTCCAATCAAGGTCTGGGATTAGGAACATTACTTTACAGGAAATAACAATTGGCACTGAGTAAAGCTCTGGTAGTGTAGTGGTTACGAATCAGGCTGCAAACCACAAGGTCAGCAGTCCGAAACTACCAGGGGCTCCACGGGAGAAAGATGAGGCTTTCTGCTCCCGTAAAGATTTACAGCCTCGGAAACCCTGTTCAGGGTCGCTATGGGTCGGAACTGACTCGATGGCACTTAACGACAACAACAACAAAGGAGCTCTAGTAACGTAGTGGCTATGAGTCAGGCTGCTAATCTCAAGGTAAGCAGTTCGAAACCACCAGCAGTTCCACGGGAGAAAGATGAGGCTTTCTGCTCTCATAAAGATTTACAGCTTCAGAATCCCTATACAGGGTCGCTATGAGTCGGAACCGACTCCACGGCATAACACCACCACCATCACATTCTGCCTTGTTCGGTAATCTCTCTCTGTTGTGGGCCTGTGGAGTACTTTGGGATGTTTATGCATGTGTTTCTTATTGCACCAGGGAAATCCCAATGCTATATACCCATTACCCTCAGAGACCAGGGAACAGTATTCTTCCCCTGCAGCACAAAAGGAGTGCTTATGGATCACTAGCATCAGCTATTGGGAGTGAGCTGCTAGGCATAGGAAACCAATATTCAATATCAACGCTTATCTTACTCTACTTATCCTGTGAATAAATATTGTTCTATTCAACTCCTGTGTGAGTCTTTTTTTTTTTTTTCTTTTGACGATGCACCTGTAAATTATGGAACGGGTTGTAATCTTAAGGCTGTTGCACCTGGCATCATCCACACTGTGGAATTCCTCCAGTGGTGGTATTATTCCGAGTCTCCATTAAAAACTATATTATTAAATTAATCTTATAAGGTCTATATTGTTGGTTATTAGGAAACTTAATGATGCAAGTGACAGGAAATTATGACTCAGAAATAAACACATATATTATTTTTACTAACAAGAAGTCTTCAAATCAGGCAGCTACCTGGCTCCTTAATGGAATAACCCAAAGACATCATGAAGTACTTTACCATCCTCAATGGGTCAATATTATGGGGAAATGGTTAAGGCCGTTTCAGTCAGTACATGGAACCATTTCTCTGTCAGAAAGAAAGAAACTTTTCAGGATACCCCAGAAAATGTCTTGTCATATTTTATACTTATTGTATCACATCATTATCTGATCGCTGAAAAAGAGAATAGGATCGCCATGATTATCTTAGACAAATGGGCAATTAACTTGAAAATAAGGATAATACGATCCTTTCTTAAGTCCTTTCCTAAGAAAGGGCTTTACCATCAAGGTAAAAAGGGAGCTGGGGAGGCAATCAATAACATCTGATTCACCTGGGAATTAGTTTGCTGCATTAACTGCTCTGTATTTTGTTTCCTGTGGTAATAGAACTCGGGCAGGTAAATAATCTACAGTGGAATTCAGGACATCAATAGGATAAGGCCTGGATAATTAGATATATAAAACATCCCTAAAGTGATGATAAAAAACTTAAGATGTTTGTGTTTATAGAGTTAGCAAAAGGGGCCAGAAAGACTCAGTAGGGAAGAATATATAGAAGAAGGGAGGGCACTGAAATCATAACATAAAAGAAGACAAATTTATCTTTTTCTTTTCTTTTTTAATTTAAACTGGTGAAGGAAGAATCTTTTGCTTTGTTTTAATTACTCAGCTTTAATAGATTTCAGGTGTTGTGTTTACTTCTTTATTTTCACTGCTTCTTGCTGTCATTCATTCAACAAACATTATTCTTGGTTTATCTTATTTCTTAGTACTACCATTAGTGGTTGAATTTAATGAACTCAAATTTATTTTCATACAGTTTAGGAACAAGGTACTGCCTCTATGGAAAGACTTTCTTGGATGGCTTGGAGGAAAAATTAATGACTCTGCTGCTGTAACCCTTATTTCTCGGTAACATGGTGATTCCCACTTGATATCTATATTTTCCCCCACTTGTGTTTGCGTGCTTCTCTAAAAATGCATAATTTGCTCCTTTATATCTCAAAAGTGAAAAGGTTTGAGACTCACCATATAGACTCATTAATGTAACAAAGAAAACTATTCCTAAATGGGGTTAAATTTACAGGTATTACAACACCAATAGTTCCTAGGAAACCCTATACAGGGTTGCTATGGGTCAGAATCAATTTGACAGCACTTGAAAACAACAACAACAATAATACGTATGTTGTTGTTGTTATGGGTCTTCCACTTGATTTTATTTTTACTGATAGAAACTCCACATGGCTGATTACAACTGCCCCATAGGATTTTCTAGGGTGTATGATAAAACACTGGACCACAAGTTTAGTGATTCAAACTCACCAGCCACTCCTCTGAAACCCTATACCAGATCTGTATGAGTCAGAACTGACTCAAAAGCTCTTAACAACAACAACAATCTTTATGGAAGCAGTTTACCAGGTCTTTTTCTTTTAAAGATGATGGGTGGATTGAACAGTCGACCTTTTGGTTAGAATTCAACTACTTAACCATTGGGCCACCAGGACTTCTTTTATATCTTGGGGTAAATATTTACAACATACATTTGGGGGGAGAGGGGCACAATCCAACCCATAACATGGTTATTACAGTGAGTGAAACTCAGCAATGAAGGTAATCAAAAAATCACAAGAAACAATAAATATAAAAAAGATAAGGAAAATAGACAACAGCACAAAGGGAAACAAACAATAAACAATTAATATAATAAATAAAATTTTTTTAAAATATCTTAGAAGCTAGTAAGTGCTATGAAAAATGACAGGGAAAAATCCAAAGTACTGTTTTAAATAAGATATTCAGGATTGACCCTAATGAGATTATATTTGACCAAAGATTTTGTGCTGTTCAAATCATTGCTGACTTAATGATAAGTAATAGAACCTGATGTGGCACTGTAGAATAAGCCCTGGAATGCTAACAACAACATTGGCAGTTCAAATCAACCAGCCACTCCTTGGAAACCCTACCCAGAGTTGCTATGTGTTGAATCAAATCAATGGCACTTAACAACATTCTATAAGATAATATGTATATTGCATTAGAGTATCTTTTTCTTTATCTTAAGAATGACATTTAGTTTCTTCAGTGTATTAATAATTACAAGAACATTTGATTACTTAAAATATGACTAGGTCTAGTCTTATTCAAGACATCAGACATTGCTCTGAGTTCTGCTAACTCACTTCTAAATTCATAGCACTTGCCTTTCTAATTAGCTAAATTGAGACTCCTTATTCTCTGGGAAGTCTATCTTCCACCAAGGAGAAGGCCAACTTAGAAGGCCAAGCAGGACAGAGATATAAAAAGAATTGAGTGGAATATATCACTGGCATTACCAACAGAAGCTATCAGTGATCAATTCAAGTGATCAAAGATGTGAAAATTTACCTTCGTATATAGCTGACTTTCTAGAAAAACTATTGATTTATTTGTTGTAAATTGTAGGAAGTGCTATCTTTAGGCAAAATTTTAAATAAATCATTGTTTATTTCTTATATCTTTTGATGTTTCCCTTTTCTCCTCAGTCTCTGGATATTTAATGCATTTGTCACCTGAGTGCTCCATGATGGTACTTTCCCCTTTTTAAACCGCTCCAGGCTTTGAAGGTTTTTAATTTTCTCTTCACCTTTCATCCATGCAGATTCACATTTTAGGTTCCTCTTAGGTCCCAGTCACTAATTTGGTAGCTTATTTTTTACAAAAATACATATAAATAGAAATATATTAACTTGGTCCAAATAATTTCTGCAAAGGTCTTACATGTCTTAATTTAAATGAATACAGTAGACAAGACTGCAGAGATAGAAGACATCTTACAAAGCATGTGTTCTTAAATCATAACTCTGACCAAAATTGAAGATTGCTTCTAGATGACACTCCATGGGAAATACTTTCCTCTTCAATTGTTTCCCCTATATTTCATTAGAAATTTGAATTGCAGCATAACATAGTAAAGGAAAAATTTCACTAGACTGAGATATTTTATAAAACAATGTTGGCGGATTGGTAGTGTCAATATTAGATTGCAAGAGGGAATTGCAAAGGGTATGGATCTTGATTAGATTTGGTAGCAACCTGTACAGGAATATTTTGAAATATGAGTGGTTATTTCATAATAGCAAATGTTTTGGAGGCAGAGTACTGACATTAGTGGATGAGACTAAGAATGATACATATTTTTCACAAATGAGGGGAATTCTGCACTGTGAAAAATGACCCACCCCTAATATGAGTAGTACTCTTGTAGAGAAGCTCTGTTTTTGTTAAGAGCTGTCATGTCAATTCTGATTCATAGCAACCGTATATAGGGCTTCCAAGGAGTGACTGGCGGCTTTGAACCATGAACTTTGCAGTTAGTAGTCTAATGCTTATCCTACAGATATAGAAAAGTCAAGGATATAGAACATATGGTAGTGAAAAGGAAAGAGTTATGATATCTATGGTAGGACAAATGGCCAACGTGCCTGCTCTGTTCCACATACAAACATCACTAAAATGTTGATATTACTCAATTTTGCACAATTGTCAATTTTATGACTAAGAAAACAGAAGCTCAGAGAAATTAAATAAATTTATTCAAATTCACCACTCTATAATTGATGGTCCGGATTTAAAATACGGTTGTATTGAACTTCAAATTTTCCATGCTTTCCACTAGAGAGACAGATGACAATGCACTGTTCCCAGGTTAAATGTAATTGATTTATTAGTATGAACTTAAAATAGTATATATGTATATAAATAAGTATTATCACAATTTAATTTTTCTCTGACTCTCAAGCCTTGTGTAAAAGGATCACTAGAATAATATTGTTATTAATCATAGCAATAATGCTATGTTTGAAATATTACTGTTTTATTATTCTTTCAGAAACTCTGAAAAACTAGTGGGCTGAAGAAGAAAGGAATGGCTGGTGTGATAGTGTGGTAGATTAATTGAATGCATTGTTAACCTCAGTCAATGGTCTCCTTTTTGAGCCTGTAACTTTATAATCTCTTCCAGAGCTGGTGTTTTACTAATCTTGAGGCTTGCATTGTTCAACAGACTGCAAAAAGTCATGATGCACTAATTACAACTGTAGGCATGCTAGGGCCTTGAATATCTACTTTCTTTCATTTGTTTTTTTAGAGACTGTTCCCTTCATGAATGTACCTCTGGACTAGCTACTAGAAGATAAAAGATCATATAGAGCATAACTTAGTTGTCTTAGTCAAGGCCTTAGCACCCTACAGCAAAATGACCCTCATAAATATCAGAAAGATCATAATAGTTCAGAAAATCCATCTAATCTTTCAGTTGTCTTTGAAAACATGACATAGAAGTCAGCATTGTTGTTGTTAAGCACTGTCAAGTTGACTCTGACTCATAGCGACTCTGTATACCCTTTCCAAGGAGCAGCTGTTGAGTTTGAAATGCCAAACTTGCAGTTCAAATCAGCCTTGTGATCCAGTGTATTATCCTACAGTGCCACACCAGGACTCCTAAAAGTAAGCATGTTTGTTGTTAAGTGCCATGGAGTCTGTTCTGACTCATAGCGACCCTGTACAGTGATTCCAAGGAACAGCTGGTGATCTTGAACTGCCAACCTTGCTATTTATACCAAACTTGCAGCCCAGTGCATTAACCCACAGTGCCAAACTAGGGCTCCTAGAATTAAGACTAGATAAGACTAAAATAATAGCCATTTATGCTATACACTCAGAAACATTAAAATGCTTATTAGTTTAAGCCATTAAGTTTTAGGGTGGCTTGGTATATACCAATAACCTACTGAGAGAAATGCTTTTCTTATGACACTTATAAAGTCTAGGTATATACAGTGTGAATATCCCATGAGTACTAGCACTGCTCGAGTATCCTTGGAATTAACAAGTCTAGGTGCTTCAGTAGACCATACTCTTTATATAGATTATTGTTGTTGTAGTTGTTATGTGCCGTGGAGTCGGTTCCGACTCATAGCGACCCCGTACAGGGTTCCTGAGGCTGTAAATATTTACGGGAGCAGAACGCCTCATCTTTCTCCCACGGAGCAGCTGGTAATCTCGAACTGCTGACCTTGCGGTTCACAGCCCGATTCGTAACCACTACGCTACCAGAGCTCCTTTTATATAGATTATAGCAAGCCCATAAAGGGTATGGAAGTATCAATAACAATGAAGCACCTTCAAGCAACTTGAAGGACACATACTAGAATGAACTAACTAATAAAGAAGAACATAGGATAAACTGATGAGACATTAGCAGACAGATTGATTTGTTAAATACATGAGTCATCCTTTTAAGGCATCCTGGAGGATGAAGGTTTATTTTAGTCAAGCTTCTGTGCTTTGAGTCATTATAACTAAGAATTAAAAACAAATTTGTTCAGATTTAAGATGCAAAGCTCCCTTTCAGTACAATTAATTACATCTGTCTAGGCTGGTTCAACAGAAGCTAGGATGCTTGCCCAAATTATTTTTTGTTCTCTTTCCCATTCATAGTCCATAAGTTTAACTATATTAGATAGTATTATTCATTATTTGTCCTTTAAAAATGTTAAATCAGCTTCAGTATTAACAAGTAAAAAGGTACTAAATCCCTAGAGCAAATTACTGAGCAATCAACATGCAATAAACCTTGAAGCAATCCTCAAAGAAAGAGAAATTACAAGTGGGCGGATCTAAAGACTAAAAATTACACTAATCAAATCTTGTGGTAGGGAGACATTAGTTATTGCTGTGAGGTCTTTGTAAGATAGATGTGGCTGAAACCCACAATAAATGAATAGCTAACATCCACAATTTTATACCATATCGTGCATAAATGGGTTAGGTGGAAAGAAAAATCTTCCAGAATTAAATCAAATAATCATTTTCAGAAAATAGCCTCATAGCTCCATTGCCATCCAAATTAGGGAACAGATGAAGAAGGAAATATTGAAACCCTGATTAATCTTCTTATAACCAACAAAATGTTGTCTTTGTTGGTTGAGAATAAGTAGGTTTGGCTCATCCACTGAGAAATGTTCATATGCGTGCCCTGGGGTGGGGGTAGGGAGGAATGGGAAGAATTTGGGAAATCTGTAAGACTAATTTGTGGACTCAGATTTTATGAGAAGGGTCTGTGTCTATAGTAATGTTTTTCCAAAAAAAAAAAATGAGAAAGAATGATCCAGGTATTTATTTATGATAATATATGATGTGACATATTCACATTTGTGGTTGTTTTTATAAGTCAGATTCTGCCACTATAAATATTCTAACCATGGAACATTTTTATATAGTTAAAGCTTTTCCAAGTCCTAGTTAACAGGTCACTTGTTTTAAGTAATAAAAATTGTTTAAAATCAACTACCTATATTACAAAATAATGAGAAAATTTCTCTCTCTAATTTCTTTTTAATAACTTTGGTATAAATAATAAGAACATGACATAACCTACTGTATAATGAGCACTATACTTTATAAATAGGAGTCCTGGTGTGGCGCTGCAGGCTAATGCATCAGACTGCAAAGTCATTTGAACTGCAATGTCAGTGGTTCAAGCTCACCAGTTGCTCATTGAAAACCTATGCAGGGTTGCTATGATTAGGAGTTGACTCAACAGCATTTAAAAACAAGAACATGCTTTATATGGAGTCCTGGTGTGGTGCTGTGGGCTAATGTGTCAGACTGCAAAATTGTTTGAACTGCAAGGTCAGTGGTTCAAGCTCACCAGTTGCTCCTTGGCAACCCTATAGAGGGTCACTATGGGTTGGAATCCACTCAATGGCACTTAAATACAACAACATGCATTATGTATTTTCGAAACTATTTCATACAGTTAAAAGTGTTGGACAATGACAATTTGGTAAGATGTGAAATTAATATTACCTACGGGTACAATATAGTTAATATTCTACAAGAGTAAGGTTTAACTAAAGGCAATACAGAAATGGCTGCAGCATTGAACTTCCAGAAGTTCAAGCTGGATTCAGAAAGGGACCTGGAATGAGGTATATCATTGCTGATGTCCAATGAAGCTTGGCTGAAAGCAGAGAATTGACTACAAAAGGATTTCGATTGCATGGATCATGATAAGCTATGGACAACATTGCAAAGTATGAGTATTCCGGAACACTCAATTGTGCTCATGAAGAATCTGTGCATGGACCAAGAGGCAGTTGTTCAAACAGAACATGAGAACACTGAATGGCTTAAAATTAAGGTGTGTGACAGGGTTGTATTCTTTCCCATACTTATTCAACCTGTATGCTGAGCAAATAATCCAAGAAGCTGAGTTATGTGGAGGAAAACATGGCATCAGGATTGGAGGAAGACTCATTAGCAACCTGCGATATGCAGATGATACAACCTTGCTTGGTGGAAGTGAAAAGGACTTAAAATTCTTACTGATGAAGATCAAAAAGCACAGCCCTTGTTTATGGATTGCATCTCAATTAAAAGTAAGCAAAAATTGTCACCACTGGAACAATAAACAACATTCTTATCAATGGAGAAAAGATTGAAGTTGTCAAGGACTTCATTCTTCTTGAATCAACTATCAACACTCATGGAAACATCAGTCAAGAAATCAAACGATGTATTGTATTGGGCAAATCTGCTAAACAAGAGCTTTTTAAAGTGCTGAAGAGCAAAGATATCAGTTTGAGGACTAAGGTGTGCCTGACCCAAGCCATGGTACTTTCAATAACCTCATATGCATGCGAAAGCTGGCCAGTGAATAAGGAAGACCGCAGAAGAATTGATGCTTTTTAGTTATGGTGTTGAAGGAGAATATTGAAAGTGCCATGGGCTTCCAAAAGAACCAACAGATCTGTGTTGGAAGAAGGGCATCCAGAGTGCTCCCTGGAGGCCAGGATGGCCAAACTTTGTCTCTCATACTTTGGACATGTTGTCAGGAGGGACCAGTTGCTGGAGAAGGATATCATGTTTGGTAAGGTGGAGGGTCAGAGAAAAAGAGGAAGACCTCCAGAGAGATGGATTGGCGAAATGGCAGCATCAATGGGCTCAAGAGTGGCAGCAGTTGTGAGGTTGACTGGACAGTGTTTCATTCTATTGTACATAGGGTCACTATGAGTTGGTACTGACTCAATGGAACCCAACAACAACAACAAGTGCATATTTCACCTTATTATTCTTATTTGTTAGATGTTATTGAATCAATTCTGATTCATAGTAACTCTATGTATAACAAAACAAAATACTGTCCAGTCCTGCATCAACCTCACAATTATTACTATGTTTGAGTCTATTGCTGCAGTCCTTGTGTCAACCTATCTTGCTGAGGGCTTATTTTTTATTTTTGCGAACACTACCAAATATGATACACTTTTCTAGGGAATGATAAGGTTTCAAAATATATGAGATGAAGTCTCACCATTCTTGCTTGCAAGGAGAGTTCAGGCTTTACTTCTTCAATACAGATTTGTTCATTCACTGGCAGTCTATAGTATAGTCAACCTTCTTTACCAACATCATGATTCAAACAAATAAATTCTTCAGTCTTCCTTATTCACTGTCCAACTTTTGCATGCTTATAAGGTAGATAATCATAGCATGGTTTGGGTCAGGTGCACCTCAGTCCTAGAATGATATCTTTGCTTTCTGACTGACACTTTCTAGACATCTTTTGCAGCAGTTTCCCCTATGCAGTGTTGATTTATTGAATTTTATTTCATGATTGTGGATTCAAGTAAAATGGAATCCTTGAAAACTTTAGTATTTTATTTGTTTATCATGATGTTGCTATTTTTTTTCTGTTGTGAGAATTTTTGTTTTCTTTATGTTGTGGTGCAATCCATACTGTAAACTGTAGTCTTCATCATCAGTATATACTTCAAACTCTCTTCACTTCCAGAAAGGAAACTTGTGTCCTCTGAATATCTGCATATCACAGGTTATAAGGAGTCTTTCTCCAATACAGATAACATTTACACTACCTGAGTCATAGCTCCAGTATCACTACTATATAAAAGCCACCACAACATGGTGAACAGACAAAGCAGTGGTGGTATTTTCTCTTACTGTATTGAAAATATTATAATACCCAGTGAGGAGGTAGAAGTCCTTCCTAAGGGTAGACTAGAAGTTGTGAAGAAACCTTTTTTATTTCCACTTTCAACTGGTTTAACATGAATTTATATCTTCACATCCGAAATGCAGCGACTTGAAGAGACTTCTGCTTTAGCTTTTAATTTTGTTAGTGCTCAATATAAACAAAATTAGAGACTTCTTTCTTTCATGGACATTAAATAAATTCACGACTAGTTATTTTCATCATTGTTTTCTACTGAAGATATGTTTTTTGCATGAAATTCAAAAGTAAATAAAAACTGTATACAGGTTTAATAAAAATAGGCCCCCATTTTATAATCCAAACTACCAGTTAAGTGCCTTTAAAATGTGAAATGGTAAAGCATTTAATTATATTAACAACTATGTTTTTAAAGGGAGCATGGTGATGCTATACAATAAGTTCCAGACTGCAAAACCACAAGGCCTGCAGTTCTGTCCACCAGCCACTCCAAGTGAGAAAAATGAGGCATTCTGCTCCTGAAAAAAATTTAAAGTCTCAGAGACACTATATGAGTTTGAAACAACTCAATGACACTGGTAATGATGATGATTTTTTTCAAAGTTACCTCCATATTTTTGGGGAGGATAACATTAAGATATTATTTTTTTCATATAGATCACCACCACTCATCTGACTGATTGCTATATTACTATGGCTTGCATGCTGCTGTAATGTTGGAAGCTAAGCCACCACTATTTCAAATACCAGCAGGGTCACTGATGGTGAACAGGTTTCAGTGGAGCTTCCAGACTAAGACAAACTAGAAAGAAGTACTTTGTGATATACTTTAAAAAAAAAAAATGTCAACTGAAATCTTTATGAATAGCAATGCAACAATGTCTTATACACAGTCACAAGATGAGGTTGGAAAACACTCAAAATACCACTGAGGAATGGTTGCTTCCTCAAAATAGAATAGATCTTACTGACGTGAATAGAGTAAATTTTTTGGGACCTTCATTTGATGATATGAGAAGACTCACACTGAGAAGAAATAGCTGCTAACAGCCATTAAAAATCATAATATATAAAGTATGAATCTAGAAAAATTGGGTGTCATAAAAAAGGAAGTGTAACACATTAAAATTGATATTCTAATCATTAGTGAGTTAAATGGTTGAGCAATAGCCCCTTTGAATCTGACAATCACATGATCTACTATGCAGGGAATGAATAAAATGGCTTTACACTTACGATCAACGAAAATATTTTAAGATCTATTCTGAGATACAGCTCTGTCAGTGATAGGATAATACCCATACATCTGTAAGGAAGACCAATAAATACAATTATTTTTCAAATGTACTAATCAACCACTAATGACAGGGCTGGAGTTCTGGTGTGGCGCTGTGGGTTAATGTGCCAGACTGCAAAGCCATTTGAACTGCAAGGTCGGCGGTTCAAGCTCACCAGTCACTCCTTGGAAACCCTGTATAGGGTCACTATGAGTTGGAACCTACTCAACGGCACTTAACAACAACAACAATGACAAGGCTTAAGAAATTGAAAAATGTCACCAACTTCTGCAGTGTGAAATTGATAAAAAATGTAATCAAGATATAATGATAATTACTGGCCATTGGAATGTGAAAGTTGGAATCAAATAAAGATCAGTAGCTGATAAATATGGCATTGGTAGTAGAAATAACACTAGAGATGGCTGAATTTTTCAAGACCAGTGACTTACTAATTAGACATACAATTTTTTATAAAAAATCATTAGTGGTGGCTATGCATGTAGACCTTGCTAGAACTATAATGCATCTATGAAAAGAAATGATGGAGAATCTCAGTATATGGTGGCTATGCATGAAGATCTATGCAGAAAAAATACATCTATGAAAAGAGATAATGGAAAATCTCAGTATTATCAGTCAGAACAAAGCCAGGGCTGAATGCAGAATAATCACCAATTGCTCATATGTAAGTTCAAGTTGAAGGTAAAGAAAATTTCAACAGTTTCATGAGAGACAAACATATCCCACCTGAATTTACAATAGATTTGGTGCATTGAACAGTAATCACAGAAGACGAGACAAGTTGTGGGATGACATCAAGAACATCATACATAAAGAAAGCAAATGACATTAAAATGACAGGAAGGAAAGGGCCAAAATGGATGTTAGAAGAAACTCTGAAACTTGCTCTTAAATGTAGAGAAGTTAAAGCAACTGGAAGAAAAGAGGAAGTAAAAGAGCTGAACATAAGATTTCCAAGAACAAATAGAGAGGACAAAGTAAAGTATGAAATGTAAAGACCTAGAGATAGAAATCCAAAAGTGACTAAATTAGACATTTCTCAAACTTAAATAACTAAAGAGAAACTTCAAGCCCAAGTTTCAGTATTGAAGGATTCTAGCCCTGGTGGCATAGTGGGCTATGTGTTGGGCTGTTAATCACAAGGCCAACAATTCAAATTCCCCAGCCACTCCACAGGAGAAAGAGGAAGATTTCTGCTCCCATAAAGTTTCACAAGCTCAAATACCCTACAAAGTGTAGCTATGAATCGGAATCAACACAATGGCAGTTGGTTGGTTGGTTTGATGGGAAATATATTGAATGCCACATAAAGCATCAAGAGAAGATGGAAGTGATACACAATTACTTATCAAAAACAGTTGATATTCAACCATTTCAAGAGGTAGCATATGATCAAACACCGATGGTCCTGAAACAAGTCCATGTTGCACTGAAGGTAACCGTAAAACAAACAAGGATACAGAAATTGACAGAATACTAATTGAGATGTATCAACAAACTATGCACCTCTGGAAGATCTCATTTATCAATACCAAGATAACTGGATAACTGACTGGAAGATATCTACATGTGTATACATGGCAAAGAACAAGCCACCAAAAATTTATGGAATAAAAATTGAAATATTTCAAGAAAGTGAGGCGACACAGGAGGCACGAAATTTAGAAGGCAACTATCTGGCCAACTGATTGGAAGAAATCCATATTTGTGCCCATCCCAAAGATAGTGGAATGGAAAGTGGAAATCATCCAACAATATCTTTGATATCCCATGAGAGTAAAGTTTTACTAAAAGTGATACAGAAACGGCAAAGTGCATACATTGATAGAGAACTTCCAGAGGTTCAAGCCAGATTCAGAAGAAGTTGTAGAAAGAGGCATATCATTGCTGATGTCCAATGGATCTTGGCTGAAAGCAGAGAATATTAGAAAGATGTTTACCTGTGCTTTATTGACTATGCAAAGGCTTTCGATTGTGTGGATCATGACAAGCTATGGACAACATTACAAAGTATGAGTATTCTGGAGCACTTAAATTGTGCTCATGAGGAATCAGTACATGGACCAAGACACAGTTGTTGGAACAGAACATAGGAACACTGCATAGTTTAAAATTAAGAAAAGTATGTGACAGGGTTGTATTCATTCACCATACTTATTTAACCTGAATGCTGAGCAAATAATCTGAGAAGCTAGGTTCTATGAAGAAAATCATGGCATCAGGATGGGAGGAAAACTCATTAAAAACCTGCAATATGCAGATGATACAATCTTGCTTGCTGAAAGTGAAGAGGACTTAAATTCTTGCTGATGGAGATCTAAGAGCACAGCCTTTGGTATGGATTGCATCTTAATGTCAAGAAAGCAAAAATCCTCACCACTGGACAAATAAACAACGTTCTTATCAATGGAGAAAAGATTGAAGTTGTCAAGGACTTCATTCTTCTTGGATTAACTATCATTACTCATGGATGCATCAGTCAAGAAATCAAATGACATATTGCATTAGGCAATTCTGTTGCAT
>NW_006408586.1:9638279-9647775 GCF_000296735.1 Chrysochloris asiatica
TGAATAGCTGTTGTCTTGTCTAGATGGGTCTGGTGAAAAGATTTGTAAGATTCAATAGTGAATAACTGTTATCATTATTAATTGCTACGGTCACAACTGTAAAGATAGAAGTTTTGTAACAAAAAAAGGGGAGTGGTTAATTTTACAATCCAGAAACAGAGGACCCTAGGACCATCAAGAGAGGAACACACAAATAGAATGCAGGAACATATCCAGAGAAGCAGCAGTGCCAGAGATGGAGGCAGAGATGGGGGGATGGAAAGGGGGAGTGGCTGAGGACTCTAGATTCATCAACTAAGAAGAGAGGAACTAAGAACTGGTGGCCAGGAGCAGACTTGCAGAATGTGCCCTTTGGATGTAAATTATTATATATGCCTGAGCGGGGTTTTTTTGTTTGTGTGTTTTTTAAAAAGCTAAAGTGGAGAGAGAGAGAAATATTTTACCTGATGGTACATGGAGGGGATTATAATCAATGTAATGAAACAAGGTATATGATTTGTTGAATGTAAAACTGATGATATGCCCTATAAACTTTCACTCAATCCACAATAAAAACCTTAAATTAAAAACAAACAAAAAAATGTCATTTTGACAACTAAAGTGCAACTGACCCAAACCATGGTATTTTCAACTTCTTCATATGCAGGTAGAAACTAGAAGAACAAATGCCTCCTAATTATATTTTTGGTGAAAAATACTGAATATAACATGTCCTGCCAGAGAGCAATTAAATGTATCTTCAAACAAGTACAGGAAGAATGCTCCTCCTTTGAAACAAAGATGATGAGGCTTTGTCTCATGTACTTTGGACATATAACCAGAAGGGACCAGTCCCTAAATAAGAAAGTCATGTTTGGTGAAGTAGAAGATCAGCAAAACTAAGAAAGTCCCTCAACGAGATGGTTAATATAGTGGCTGTGTCAAACCGTTTAATCATAGTAAACAATTGTGAGGATGGCTCAGGATTGGACATTAGCAACCCTACTAGAAATGGATGATGGGTTTGAACCATTGACCTTGCAGTTATCAACACAGTGCTTATCCTACTGCACTTATAGTTGTTGTTTGTAGGTGACTCAAATCAGTTCGGACTCATAGCAACCTTTTATAGGGTTTCTGAGAAGAAGTTGATGAGTTTGAACCATTGACCATGGGCTTCAAACCAACCCTGAAGTTGAGTGCTTATCCTATGGTGCCACATATTTAACAGTGAAGTCCTTATGTAACACTAATTATCTAGGGTTATTAGATTTTTTTAAATTTACTTTTCTCTCTGTAATACAGATCTTTCTAAATGGTTTTTATTAGGTAGAGAGAATAGAACATTTACAATAATTTTGATAAATAGTTAGTACAATAAAATAAAGAATGAATTTTATACATAGAATATGCCATATATAGTCATATAATAATTTGCTCTTGTAAGGCGTATCTTGATTGAGAATATAGTCTAATTAACTCAGCAAGTCATCACTTTTATTTATCATTATGTCCTTATCTCAAGACATGATTTCGTTATTACGATTAGAGTTTATCTAGAAAATTAGCAATTTCACAACAAGAATTTTGAGAAAGTTTCAACTTCATCTCAGTAAGTCATTTTAAGAACATTTATATCGGTGGCAATAACAATTAGCACTTACTTTGGGACAAGAAGGGATTTTAATTCACAAATATTTTATGATGCTAGTGTGATTCCAATGTGGCAATGTATTTAAGGATTTAGAATATATCCTTAAAATTATTTTCAGGTAATCAAATGATATGATTAAGGGAGGAAAAATATATCAATTTTTTAGTAGAAAACGGATTTTGTTCTAATCTACAAAATGATATAATTTTCTATTACCCTTTACATAGCTGTGCAATTACATGTTTTGTGCATAGGAATGTATCTATGTCCAGTCTTCCCAGTCATTTTTCTTTATAAGTTCCCCCATAGGGTATGAAAGAGGTAAGATAGATGAGCTGCCACTTTCCCACACAGGGATGCCAGGAAGATACAGACATTTCTGATGTAGATCTTGGCATCAGCTCTAGATTGGCATAAACATCTTCAAAGATTCCTTAAATAACACTGATTATGGTTTTGTAGTCTGTGATGATGCTAACTTCTGCTCTTGACCAGACATCTATAAAGAACCTGGATGAGTTTTTATTTATAAGTTTATTCATTTGTAGAAAAACTGTTTTTCAAGTCACAGTTGTTTTTTTTCCCAAGTTACCAACATCAAATCCAGAGAGGTACAGTTCAGTTGGGTAACAATCAAATCACTAAGGCAAATGTCTTAAAAAAGACAAAAATCAATTTTTCACAGTTATTAAAAAATGCATAATAATCTGATGCATTTATCCTAGGAGGTACCATTTTCTCAACCCCAAGTTTCTTCTCACTTGCCCAGTCTCCTTGTTAGAACAGAGTTTGTTAACCTTAGTTGTACACATCATTATGTGATTCACTCTGAAGAGTAGTGCATGCTGTTAGCACCCTGCCTGAAGCAATTGTTCTGCATTCCTTTGGGACACTGGCACTCTTTGTGCTTTCTTCTGAACTGAAATTATGCTTGAAAGGTTGATAATTTGATAAATCTTTTAATTGCAAGCTGTAAATCACCAAGTTCCTTTTTAGGTTAGTGTTAACAATATTAGCTCTTCCTGCAAAGAGCACACTGAAATGATTAGGTTAACAGAATCCTGTTAAAAGGTTGGGCTATGGATTCTCTTTTTTTTTTTTTTTTGTACCATCTTCTAGAAGCATCTAAATAATGTAGACATTTTACTCTTATTATATGAGGTGAAGAAAGCTGAAAGGCTGCCATATGCCTGGAAAGGATCAAGTAGTTCATCACTTACCTTATAAATTGAGTTTCTATTTATGTGCTGTCTTTAGCTGTTTCAACGTATGCTCTTTCTTTTCTTGCAAATAGTAAGAATGCTGACACCAGAGATATTATGGTGTGTACGTATGTGCGTGTGTGTTTTCATACATCCTTGAATGCCCTATGGTGGGAGATGGAGTTTTCATCCTATTTTAAGAGGTTTTCTCTGAAATTAGGGCAGAGATGCTCTATAGGGTGCCACATGAATGTCATTAGGAATCCTTCTGACAGCAATGGATAGAAAAATTTTTTCTACTTTCCATGTTATTAATATAAGACCAAGACATTTTTGTCCAGTTATTCAAGGAGAAGATAGTCACTTAAAGCTTTGGAAGAGACTCAGAGCAAAGAAACTAATATACACTATGGATAAATGTAAACTTTTGGCACAATTTTGAAGATACCTTCAGTCCCCAAAGAGTTTGATGCTATTTCATGGAAATATTAAACATATGCATTTACTCAGTTTCTAATATTCACATTTGAATATTGATTTATAATATAAACAGATACATTAATTCCTGATTGACAATCTTATATTTTTTTTTTCCATGAGAGTAAAATTTGCCTGCTGAGATACCTTTGCATCAAGTAGCACTGTCACCAACTTCCTGTTAGTGCCTTTTTAAATCGTTTTAAGTCTCATTTAATCTACTTACCAGCTGAGTTATCCTAATCTTTTATTTTACTGCCTGGAATTTCTGTATCTTCATCTAGAAAATAGGTTAACAATTAATTTTTCACAGGAGTATTGTGAGAATCAAATTGAACAACATATTCACTATATATTTTAGCTTTTGTTTTTGTTTTTTGTTTTTTTGTCTCACTTAGAAAGTAAATCAGAGTGTAAAAGAACAGTTAAATGGGCAATAAAAATATTAAGTGCAGTGAAACCTGTGACAGCCAGAACGCTATTGAACTGCCTTGTTTTTCCAGGTCTCACAAGCTTTCTGCCTTTGTCAACATACAGTCTTACACTTTTCTATTGTCTTTTTGATAAACATATTTATATGTTCTCTTTCTGACAGGTTTTCACCTTATACAGGTTCTGGCTATGACAGTCTATACTGTACATAGGTTTACAACTTTGCTTTCATATCTGCTAATCATAAGCTATTAAGTGCTGTAGAGTGGGTTCCAACTCATAGCAACCCTTTAAAGAGTTTCAGAGGCTAAACATCATTGCAGGAGCTGGCAGCCTTGTCTTTCTCCTTTGTATCAGCTGATGGGCTTTAACTGCCAAACTGTGATTCTCAGTCTTCCCCTTATCAAACAGAGCCACCTCACTCCCGACCATCAGTAGTCTTTTGAAATATGCAAAATGTACTAAAAATCAATCTCTCAAATATGTTTGCTATGTAATGAAACATTTTACTTCATAGTGTAGTATTAGGAGGTACATTTCTCTGATATTAATGTGTTTAATTTCTTCTGCTAACAATTTCAGATTCTCAAATATTCTTACCCTGAAATCTTCTTAGCCTTGAGAATATCTGAATATTCCTTTATTTCTGCATCTGGCTCCAAAAATTGTAATTTACTGTCTCTTCACTGGACTCCTTTTGTAGCACTGACTGCTAATCACAGGGTCTGTGATTCAAAACCATCTCCTGCTCCTAGAAAACCCTATACAGGGTCGCTATGACTCGGAACAGACTCGACGTTCACTTAACAACAATGACAATCTCTTCACTAATTTATGTGCTGAGTTTCTCTGTAATCATTTGTTTCAACCAATCTTTCTGTACGTGCTAACACCTCCACTGAAAACTGCCTCCCATTTGTCTGTCAGTATCCTTTGCCTTCCTCAAAATCCAAGTCAAATTGTGATGATATAAAGTCCTAAACAAAAAAAATTCCACCTTTGATCCCAAGAAAGTGATTATTTTTTTTTCACTTCTAAATTTCCAACACACACACTTCTTATGGTAATATCTTAATTTGGTGTGGTGCTGTGGGATAATGCACTGCACTGCAAGGTCAATTGAAGTGCAAGGTTGGAAGTTCAAATTCTCCAGTCATTCCACAGAAACCCTATACAGGGTCGCTATGAGTTGGAACTGACTCGACAGCACTTAACAACAACCTATATGACTGTACTCCCTTGTTGGACTAAACTGGCTTAATATGTAGCAGGAGTCCTGGTGTGGTGCTTTAAGGTAAATACTGAACTACTAACCACATGTTCAGTGGTTCAGATCCACCAACTGCTGCTTGAAAACCCTGTACAAGATTACTATGAGTAATATCCAACTCAACATCACTGAACAACAACAATAACCATAAGTAGAAACTTTGTTTGTATCATCTTTGTAACACTCAAGAACATCTAGCACAAAGAAATGAAATGAATCTGTCAATCCTCCTATTTTAAATGATATCACTATATTATGACAATGAATGTTTTAAAATGGGAATGATTTAAGTAGAAGGAAGGAGAGATCTGATAATACGAATGTTGCACCATGAACATGGAGTGTGGCTACTGGGAAGATTATTAAGGGATCAGAGAAGAAAGTCTCTGAGTAAAATAAATAGGAGCACAAGGAATGCTAATATATTCATATGCAAGAAATAGTATAATATTTTCTGTTCTTGGCTAATGATAACTCTGTTCCTTTAGATAAATAGTGTTACAAAGACTAAGTAGCCACTTTGAGAAAAAAGGAAGAATACTGTGATTTCAAATGCTGACTTGCCTTCTAATCTAATCTTCACAAAATGTCCACACTGTTCTCTAATTTTTGTGCACAGAATTGTGACACCTCTTCATTCAGTAGCATTCAGATCACTCCCATGACTTCCTGAATCAATTACATATTATGTAGTCTATAGTTCAAGATCTTCTGTGATATGGCATCTTTCAAATTTATCTGTAGCTGAATTTGATTGTAGATATTAAAATCTCTAGCTAAACTAGACTTCTCACATTTTTGAACTATCACCTAGTGTTTTCAATGCTACATTGTTCATTTTACCTTGTGTTTTATACCTGGCATACACTTCATTTCCTATTACTTTCATCTTTATGTATGGCATACACTTCATTTCCTATTACTTTCATCTTTATGTATGTGCTGAAATGTCATTCTGTTGAGCTCTCCTCAGATTTCTAACATTAGATCACAAGTAAGATAGAAATTCCTTTTCCTTGAAAACCCAAAATGATTCCAATAATTTATAGAACTATGAGATTCAATTTATTATCTATAGACTATTTTAGGTCCTTTATTGTTTTATAGATTCTGAGAGAATATGGAGTATGAAGTTTAATATATTTACACATTGAATGAACTAAAAATATTTTCTGAGTTCGTGTATTAAGGATGTTGATGTGTTAAGTGCTGTCAAGTTGATTCTAACACGTAGTGACCCTGCATAGAATTTCCAAGGAGAGGCTAGTGAGTTTGACCCACTGATATTGCGGTCAGCTGTCCAGTGAGGTTTATACTACAGCACCCATACCAGGATTCCATATAATGGATAGGGGTAGGTTTCATGGGTAAAATGTTGAAAGTTCAATCGGGGCTTTTTATGTGAAATAGTTATAGTTAAGTGCTATCAAGTCATTTCAGACTCATACGGAGCAGAAACCCTTACCTTTCTCCTACAAAGTGGATGGTGGACTTGAATTGCCAACCTTATGGTTTTCAGTTCCATGGCTAATCCTACTAAGTCATCTTGCTCTGTGTGTGAAACAGTAGACAATATAATTTGATTAAGAAACATCTAGAGTGATGTTAGTATGAAGTTTGCGACAAAGAAAACTACTGATGAATTTCACAACAATAGGGACGATAGACAAATATTAGAAAAAGAGGCATGAAAAGGTATTTTAACAAACGTATTTTAATCTAACAATTTTGGAAAAATATATCCAAAGAATATGACTGATTTTACAACAACAACAATAAAATCACGGAATTTCTGGGATATTCCAGGTATCAATTGTCTTAGGGTTTTCTAGAAGAACAGAACCAGTGAAATACAAAGTAAAATAAAATAAGATTTACTTTAAGCAAACAGTTCTCTTTCCCATGGCATTAATGGTACTCTTATTAAATAGTAGAAACCAATTTTCTGTATCATCATATATGTATAATTTGTAGTTTATGGATATTCTTTAAACTGTAAGTAACCTTTAGAAGCTGCTTGTCTAGATTCACATTAATTGTGTTTATTTGATTCAGGCTCACTGAAACACTTGAAATTTATTCTTTCAAAAAACAATAAAAAATTAATGACCATGACCTGTTTCTGAGACTCCAGAAGTCTTTTATAATCATGGCTCACTGATCTTGCAATTTTCTTAGCAAATTTCTATTTTTGTATTCTTTACAATGGTAGCACTCATACTGGTCTCTTATAAGATTTATTTATTCTGGCATAATCATCCACCTATAAAAATATTGTTCGTTTAAAGTTCCTCATGAAATCATATATCAGTACCCAGAAAATCTTAATTAAAGCATTGATTTACTCGGTAATGATGTGCTACTCAACTTTAACATTATCCATGGAGTCCTCGTGTGACACCATTGGATACGTACTGAACTGCTACCACAGATTGCAGTTCAAATCTATCAGTCACTCCTTGGAAACCCTATAAATAGTTGCTGTGAGTCAGAACTGACTTGATGGCACTTAACAAAAGTAGCATCTAACTTGCATGGTGTTGTTAGGTGTCATTGAGTGGGTGACTCTATATATAAGAGAACAAAACAGTGCCCAGTTGTGTGCTATATAGCAGTCATTGCTATAGTTCAGCCCACTGCTGCAGCTACGGGGACAATCTATCTCACTGAGGAACTTGCTTTATTTTGTTGACTCTTACTTTACTAAGCTTAGTGTTCTTCAGGAATAGGTTTCTCCTGATGACTTGTCCAAAGTCCATGAGATAAAGTTTTCCCATCCTTCCTTCTAAGGGAGCATTCTGGCCATACTTTCAACACAGATTTGTTCATTCAGAACTGTTCATTTTTGACAATAGATAAACAAGTAGACTGATAGGAGAGAGAGAGAGAGAGATTTCCTTTAAGAAATAGTCTCACACAACTGTGGGAGTGAGGAATACACAGGTCAGGACACAGGCTAGAAACTTCTACAGGCTTATGACTCCAAAAGAACCATAGGTCAGGCAAGAAAAGAAGAACAGAGTGAAGAAAGAGATTTCAGCCAAATTATATATTTATATAAGACTTGAGACAGAATGCACCTAATGGATACTGCCTTGTCAAAGACTTCAGCCAAATTATATATTTATGTAAGCCTTGAGACAGAATACGCCTGATGGAAAATGTTCACATTACATTATGAAATAGCAAGTTGGCCAATCCACTGAGAAACATAATCTAATCCTGGTGACACATACAGCTAACTATCTACACAAATGGCACCAACTATCCTTCCCACAGTACACAATTGAACTGGATTCAATAATTCATTGCAAAGACCACACAGTACTCAGAAACCATACTCACAGTTATGGGGTTTCTTAGGAAAGTTAACAGGTTAAAATTCAGTGTCAGGAATACTCTTCAGTACAAGTCTTCCAGTCTGGACAGTTTTTCCTCAACCATGTCTGCACACAGACTTCTCTCTAGTCCTTACTCTCTGAACCATGGGCCTCTGGCCTCTGCTCTACTCCAACAATATTGTTAAAGCTGTTGAGTCAGTTCCACCTCATAGTGACCCTGTATGGGAGTAGCTGAGGTTTTGAATCACATGCCTCATGGCTAGCAGTCTAGACAGTTTTTACAGCTGCTGATAAATACCCAAAGGACACTCTACAAAGACACAAGCCTTGATCCAAAGGCACTTGGCTCTAACTCAATGGGTCATCAAACCTAGCTCTGTAATTAAATGCCTAGACACTTCCCACTCCACAAGTGAGCCTACTGACCAAATGCACTCACTTTACTTACTCCATAAACTGGTAAGTCCACAGCTCTGTCTGGAGCTCAGGGTCATGATTCTTCTGCTGCTTGTCTTGACAGATCTTCTGCTATTTTTCTGGTGTCAAAACTTTCTGTCTCTGGGTTGCAGAAATTTAATGTACAAGGATCTCAGCTGCAAAGGACATGCTCCAATCTAGCTTTTCTTCTTTGATGCCACTGAGACACTGCCTTCTGCTTCTGAGATAGCTCCTTTTAAACCCAGGAGGATGGCAATATTAACAAATCACAATTAATCATGTCAACAATCACTTACAACTCTATCATCTCATCCATCAGCATCATCCCCCACCTTTTCTTACCTAGATACAAAAGAAAAATGTTAATTGGTGGGAGTTAACAAAGAAAATGACTGTTGTTGGTGTTGATGTTGGTGTTGTTATTAGGTGCCATCGGGTTAGTACCAACCCATAGTGACCCTATGCACAACAGAACAAAACACTGCCTGGTCCTGGGCCAATCACACGACTGTTGCCACACTTCAACCTATTGATGCAGCCATTTTGCCAATCCATCTTTCTGGAAATTATCCTCTTTATCTCTGATGCTCCACCTTATCAAACATGATATCCTTCTCCAGAGACTGGTCCCTCCTGGCAATATGTCCAGAGTAGGAGAGACAAAGTCTGGCCATCCTGGCCTCCATGGAGCACTCTGGCTGTA
>NW_006408586.1:9647875-9649312 GCF_000296735.1 Chrysochloris asiatica
GAGAGTGTTTTGTTCTGCTGTGCATAAGGTCATTATGAGTCAGTACCGACTTGATGGCACCCAACAACAACATACATGCTGATGATAGACAATCCAAAAGAATGCAAAAATTGTTGGACAGTGGCATTAATATTGCACATAGTGCATTTTTGCTGAGGATAACTTTTTAAAAACTTGCAGCAATACATTGACAGGGAGCTGCCAGAAATCCATTCATTCAGAAGAGGAGATGAAATAAAGGATACAATTGCTGAAATCAGATCAATCTTGGCTGAAGCAGAGAATGCCAGAAAGATATTCACCTGTGTTTTATTGACTATGCAAATGCATTGGACTATGTGCATCATAACAAATTATGGCTAACATTCAGAAGAATGGGAATTCCAGAACACTGTTCTGCTAATTTGGATCCTGTATGACAACCAAGAAGCAATCTTTCCTTTAGAATGTGGGGATATTGAGATTTTAAATCAGGAAAGATGTTTTAAGGTTGTATCTTCCAGCTTACTTATTCAATTTCTACACTGAGCAAGTAATCATAGAAGTTGAACTATATGAAGAAGATGGCATATAGATTTCAGGAAGAATTATTAACAAACATGAGATATGTAGATGACACATTACTTTCTGAAAGTGAAGAATACTTGAAGCACTTATTGATGGAGATTAAAGAATACAGCCTCCTTTATATATTACAGCTCAATGTAAAAGAAATGCAAAAAATCCACACAACTGAACCATTTAGTATATTACGATGGGTGGAGAAAATATTTTACTAGGATCCACAATCATGGAAGCAGCAATCAAGAAATCAAACAAAGTTTTGCACTGAACAAATAAGTGGCAAATGACCTCATTAAAGTGTCAAAGAAACAATGTCATTCATAGCCACAGAGGACTAGAGTGGAGAGTGAAGGGCCCAGCTGATAAGAAGAGAGAACGTATGCACAAGGACACCCATACCTGCAGATAATACCGACTTGACCTGGCTTCAATGACTGGATGATCAGAGCTCAACCAGAAGAAGATAGAAGAGGGGCAAAAAAAAAGAGTTATCTGATACAATTTGATGCAGTAACACAAAAGAGGGGAAAAATCTTTACAGTGAGGATCATTCCCACACCCTCCATACACAGAGTAGGCAGGGATGGGCAACTTGGGCATTGGCTACCCAAAATGGGGATGGCTGCAAAGGCAAGAAGTGACTGGCTTACAGGCTTTCAAGAGGGAACCTAGATCCAGAGGGCGTGGAAGAAGGTAGAATCTCCACTGAGTAGTATCCAATCTGTCTAGGCAGGGCTGATGAAAGGAAATGAGGATAGGCCTCTTGTGATACAATAGTGAATAATTGTTATCAGGACTGATTGTGAGGGTTGGAATTGTATAGGTAAACGTTTTATAGCAAGGAGGGGAGTGATTAACTTTTCAGTCTAGGAG
>NW_006408586.1:9650384-9670910 GCF_000296735.1 Chrysochloris asiatica
TCAAATGCATCAATTCTTCTATGGTCTTCCTTATTCACTGTCCAGCTTTCACATGCATATGAGGCTATTGAAAATAGCATGGCTTGGGTCAGGTGTACCTTATTCCTCAAGATGACATCTTTGTTCTTCACACATTAAAAAGGACTTGTGCAGAAGGTTTGTCTCGTGCAATACATCATTTGATTTCTTGACTGCTGCTTCCATGAGTGTTGATGATTGATCCAAGCAGAATAAAGTCCTTGACAACTTCAATCTTTTCTCCATTGATAAGAATGCTGTTTATTGTTCCAGTGGTGAGATTTTTGTTTTCTTTACATTGAGATGGAATCCACACCAAAGACTGTGCTTTTTGATCTTCATCAGTAAGAATTTTAAGTCCTCTTCACTTCCAGCAAGGAAGGTTGTATCATCTGCATATTGCAGGTTGTAAAAGAGTCTTCCTCCAATCCTAAGGCCATAATTGTCTTCATATAACCCAGCTTCTCAGATTATTTGCTCAGCATACAGTTTGAATAAGTATTGTCAAAGAATACAACCATGGTGCACAACTTTCCTAATTTTAAACCATTCAGTGTTGCCATGTTCTGATTGAACAACTGCCTCTTGGTCTATGTACAGATTCCTCATGAGCACAATTAAGTGTTCCAGAATACTCAAACTTCGCAATGTTGTCCACAGCTTGTCATGATCCACACAATTGAATGCCTTTGCATAGTCAAAATGCACAAGTAAGTATCTTTCTAATATTCTCTGCTTCAGACAAGATCCGTCAGACATCAGCAATAAAATCCCTCATTCCACATCCTCTTCTGAATCTGGCTAGAAGTTTGGGAAGTTCTCTGTCAATGTATGCTTGTAGCCATTTCTGTATTACCTTTAGTAAAACTTTACTTGCATGGGATATCAAAGATATCGTCCAATGATTCCTGCATTCTGTTGGGTCACCTCTCTTTGGAATGGGCACAAATATGGATCGCTTTCAATCAGTTGGTCACATAGTTGTCTTCCAAATTTCTTGACATAGATGAGTGAGGGCCTCCAGTGCACCACACTTTCTTGAAAAAGTTCCGTGTTAATTCCATCAATTCCAGTGCCTTGTTCTTTGCTAATTCCTTCAATGCATCTTGAACTTCTTCCTTCAGTATTATTGGCTCTTTATCATATGCTACCTCTTGAAACAGTTGAACATCAATCATTTCCTTTTGGTATTATGACTGTTTGTATTCCTTCTATCTTCTTTTGATACTTTTTACATCATTCAATAATTTTCCCAGAGAATCTTTCAATAACAAAAGTTGAGGCTTGGATATTTTCTTCAGTTCCCCCAGCTTGAGAAATGTTGAGCATGTTCTTCCCTTTTGGTTTTCTGACTCCAGATCTTTGCACATTTTGCTGTAATATTTGACTTTGTCTTCTCGAGCTGACCTTTGAAACTTTCTGTTCAGCTCTTGTACCTCTTCATTTCTTCCATTTGCTTTAGCATCTTTACACTGGAGAGCAAGTTTCAGTGTCTCTTATGACATTCATTTTGATCTTTTCCTTCTTTCTTGTCTTCTTAATGACTTTTGCATTCTTCATGTATGACGTTCTTGATATCATCCCACAGCTTTTCTGGTCTTTGTTCTTTAGTGTTTAATGTATCAAATCTGTTCTTCATAAATTTGTTCTTTAGTGTTTAATGTATCAAATCTGTTCTAAATTTAGGTGGGGTATATTCAAGGTCATATTTTGCCCCTCATATTTGACTTGATTTCATTTTCTTCAACTTCAGTCTGAATTTGCATATGGGCAATAGATGGTCTGTTCCACAATCTGCCCTGGCCTTGTTTTGGCTGTTGGTATGGAACTTTTCCACCTTCTCTTTCCACAGATGTAGTCAAACTGATTTCTCTGTATTCCATTTGATGAGGTACATATATGTGCATAATTTTCTCTTATGCTGTCTAAAGAATGTATTTGAAATGTACAAACCATTAGTTTTGTAGAATTTTATCATGAGATCTCCAGCATTATTTCTATCAACAAGGCCATATTTTCCAATTACTAATCCTTCCTTTGTTTCCAACCTTTGCATTCCAATAAGCAGTAATGATCAATAAATCTTGATTGCATGTTTGATCAATTTCAGATTGAAGAAGTTGGTAGAATTCTTCTATTTCATCCTCACTGGCTTTAGTGGATGGTGCATAAATTTGAATAATAGTGGTATTAACTGGGCTTCCCTGTAGGCACATGGATATTATCCTATCACAGACAGCGTTGTACCTCATGACTGATCTGGATATGCTCTTTTTGATGATGAATGCAACACCATTCCACTTCAATTTGTCATTCCAAGCATAGTAAACCATGTGGTTGTCAGATTCAAAACGGCCAACACTAGCCCATTTCAGCTCATGAATGCCTAAGATATCAATATTTATGCATTCCATTTAATTTTTGGCAATTTCTAATTTTCCTAGATTCATATTTCATACATTGCATGTTCCAGTTATTAATGGATATTTACAGCTGTTTCTCTTCATAGACTATGACTAGAAAAGACTTTAATTAACTTGCTGCTTTGCACCATTACTATAAATACACTTGGTTTTTCAGACAACCTTTATAGTTAGGTGCTGTCAAGTCCATTACTACTCATAGTGACCCCAGGCACAAAAGAAGAAACATTGCCCGTTCCTGTGCCATCCTTAAAAGTATTGTTACATTTGAGCACTTTGCTGTTGCAGATGTGTCAATCCACTTTTCAGGGTCTTCCTTTTTATTGCTGACTGTCCAGTTTATCAAGCATGATGTCCTTTGCCCGGAACTGGCCCTTCCTGATAACATGTCTAAAGTGTGAGAGGCAAAGTCTCATACTTTAGAAGCCTTGGCATCTGAAAAGCATTCTGGCTATATTTTTCCAACACAGATTTTTTTATTCTTCTGGCAGTCCACAGTACATTTAATATTCTTCTCCAACACTATAATCCAAATGCATGAAATCTTCTACAGTTTCCCTTATTCATTGCCCAACTTTCATATGCATATGAAGCTATTGAGATGCAATTAATACTGAATACTGTAGTCTTTGATGTTCAGTAAGTATTTTAAGTTGTCTCTCTCAGCACAGGCTGTATCCAATCCCGATACCATGATCTTCTTCAAATTATCCAGCTTCTTGGATAACTTTCTAATCGTACAGATTGAATAAGTATGGTTACAGGATACAACTCTGTCACACACCTTTCCTGATTTTAAGCCATTCAGCATCCATCCCCTTATTCTAGTCTAACAACTGCCTCATAGTCTACCTACAGGCTCCTCATGAACACAAGCAAGTGTTCTGGAATACCCATTCTTCATAATGTGATTCATAGTTTGCGATGATCCACATCATCTAAAACCTTCAAATAGTCAATGAAGCACAAGTAAACATTTTTTTCTGGTTTTCTCCGATGTCAGCCAAGATCCATCTGTAGAATGTATACAAAATATCCCTCTTTCTACATCCTGTTCTGAATTAGGCTTCAGTGTCTGATAGTTCTCTGTACTGTTGCAACTGTTTTTTAATTATCTTCAGAACAATGTTACTTGCATGTGATATTAATGATATTAATTGATAATTTGCACAGCCTTTTGGGTCACCTCTCTTTGAAATGGGCACAGTATGAATCTCTTCCAATCATTGACTCGATAGCTGTCTTTCAAATTCCTTGGCATAGATAAGTGAGTGCCTACAGTAAAAGACTTCAATTTGTATTCCCTCAATCCCCAGAGTCTTGTATATCACCAATGCCTTCAGTGCAGTGTGGATTTCTTTTTTCAGTACCATTGCTATCACATGCTACTTCTTGAAATGCCTGAACTTTGATCATGTCTTCTTGGTACCAGGACTCTGAATGTTCCTTCTATCTTCTTTCAATGCTTTCTGTATCATTCAATGTTTTACCCATAGAATCCATAGAACCCTTCAACACTGAAATTCAAGGTTTGAATTTTTTATTCAGTTATTTCAGCTTGAGAAGTGTTGAGCATGTCCTTCCCTTTCTAACTCAAGGTTTTTGTACATTTCATTATAATACCTGACTTCGTCTTCTTGAGTTGCTGTGTGAAATTTTATGTTCAGCTCTTTTTCTTCATTTATTCCATTCCTTTTGCTTTCTCTACACTCAAGAGCAAAACTAGATATCTATTTGCAGAAAAATGAAACCAGACCCGTATTTCACATCATATACAAAAAACTAACTCAAAGTTATCATTGATCTAAATGTAAAACCCAAGAGTATAATGACCTTCAATAAAAGAAGAGCTATCATTCATAGCATGAGCACTGGTGTAGATCTGTAGGAAAAGCATTAATTCAGCACAAGTTTGACAGTTCAAACCCACCAGACACTTTTGGAAACCCTATACAAGATTATTATGAATTGGAAGTGTCTTGATAGAATACTACAACAATAGCAATTCATGGCATAAATAGACAAACTAAAAATAAACAAACAGAAGACAAACTAGTTGACAAGGACTTCCTAAAAATTAAACATTTATTCACATCAAATATTTCATCAAAAGAGTAAAAAGAGAAGTTCCAGACTGGGGAAAAAAATATTTGACAACAACATGTCAGAATAGGGACTAATCTCTGAAATATATAGAAAATGTTATCACTTCAACAACCAATAGAAAACAATAGTTAAGAAAGGGCAAAGGACATTAGCAGACATTTCATCAAAGATGGTATTCAGACAGCCAACAGACACATGAATAAATGTACACAAGCATTAGTCATGCTGTTGTTAGGTCACTTCATTCAGTTTGACACACAGCAAACTGTCCACAACAGAAAGAAAAAGTGCCAAGGCCTGTGCTATCCTTATAACTGTTGTTACTTTTAAGCCCATTGCTATTGCAACTGGGTTAATCCATCTATTTGGGGAGTCTTCTCTTTTTCACTTTATCTAGCATGATGCCCTTCTACAGTGATTGGTCTCTCTGATAATATGCCCAAAGCATGAGAAGCAGTGTCTCACCATTCTGGCTTCTAAGGAGCATTCTGGTTGTACTTCTTCCAACAAGATTTGCATGTTTTTCGGGCAGCATGTTTATAGCTGGGTTCTTTAGAGAAACAAAACCAGTGAAACTTATATATACAAATACGTTAATACTTGCTCACACAGTTGTAGAAGTCAGAAGGTCCAATGTCCAAGTAAGAGGAACCAAGATCTGCAAGACATATGGTCGGCAGGTCCTGCAGGCAGGTGGGTCCAGCAGATAAATAAATTGATAACAATTACTCACTATTGAATCATAAGAATCTTATCCCTATTTCTTTTTACCAGACCCATCTAGACAAGATGAAAACTATTCAGTGCGGATTCTATCTTACCTCACACACTCTTAAACTAAACTCCTTCTTGAAACCTTGTAAGCCAGTCACTTCATGCCTTTAACAACCCCTCAGACTTGTAGCCAATGTCTAAGTTGTCCCTATCTACCTTGTATACAGAGAGGATTGCATAGATACTTGATGTGAAGACTCCTTCCCTCTCTGTTCGTATTTAGAGCTACTACCTCCATGAGCATAGGTCAAGTTCATCAAATTGTAGCAATTTATCCTTGTTTCCTTTATAAAAAAAAAAAATTGTCTTTTTTATCTTCCTCTAGTCAAGTTCTGATTATTATGCCATCGAGGCTAAGTCAAATGGGTACTGTCTGCAAGTTTGGGTGTTCTTATGCATCTCCCCTCACTTCATATCAGCTGGATTCTTCACTCTCAGCTCTCGCCCTCTGTGGCTATGTCCTTGTCCAGGGGCTTAGGTGTCCCCAGGTCTCACCACACTTTAGAACAGCCAAACCTTCTTCTTCTCTCTCTCATCTCAGGTCAACAGAAGTCTATGGAATGTGGTTGAACTCAGCCCATTTCTTCACTGCTGCCTTTCCCCCTCTTCCACTCACCAGTAGACCAATGTGGTAGTCAGCAAGTTTACATGCCTGCTGATGTGTTCCCTTTGAGTTTCAGGGAAGGTTGTCCTAAAGGAACTTGATTGCTTGCCTTGATGGCTTCCTGTTCTTAATGACTTCTTACGAATCTATTAAGAAAGCAAAAGGTCATTAAGAAGGTCTTCCTTGTAGGTATATGGATATGATCCAATCATAGGCAGTATTATACTTCAAGGATCATCTTAAAATGTTCTTCTGGTTGACAAGTCTGATACCATTCCTCTTCAGTTTGCCATTCTTGACACAGTAAACCATATGATTGTCATATTCAATTTGGCCAGTATCAGCCTATTTCAGCTCACTAACATCTAGAATATCAAACTTCATGCATTCCATTTCATTCTTGACAACTTCCAACTTTCCTAGATTTATACTTTGTATATTCCATGTCCAATTATTAATGGATATTTGCAACTATTTCTCCTCATTTTGTGTTTGACCTATTGGAAAATGAAGGTTCCGATAGTTCTACTCCATTTTTGTCATCACAGTCAACTCTACTTTGATGAAGCAGCTCTATCCCAGTCCTATTTTGAGTGCCTTCCAACCTGAGGGACTCATCTTCTGATACCATATCTGACAATATTCTGGTGCCATTCATAATGTTTCAATATTAAATATTCTGGTGTTATCTGGCAGTGTTCCACTGCTATTCATGAGGTTGTCAGTGCCTAAACATTTGGAAGTAGCCAGATTCTCCTAGTCTGTCTTAGTCTGGAAGCTCAGCTGAAATCTGTCCCCCATGGGTGTACCCTTCTATTCTTTAAAATACCTGTGTTATAGCTTCCAGTATCACATCAACACATAAACCACCACAGTACTGTCAGACTGTGGTGGAATATTTTACAAGCATGTAATATTAATGATATTGTTGGATGACTTCCATATTCCATTGGGTCGCCTGTTTTTAGCATAAGCACAAATATGTAACTCTTCCAATCAGTTGGCCAGGTATCTAATTTCCAAATTTATTGGCATAGATGAATGAGCACCTCCTGTGTTGCATCAGTTTGTTGATAGTCTTCAATTGATACGCCATCAATTCCTTGAGCCTTGTTTTTCACCAATGCCTTCAAGGCAGCTTGGACTTCTTCCTTCAGTACCATTAGTTCTTGTCATGTACTACCACTTGAAATGGTTGAACATCCACTATTTATTTTTGGTAAAGTAGTTCTGTGTATTCTTTTCATCTTCTTTTGATGTTTTCTGCATCATTCAGTATTTTGCCTATAGAATTCTTAACATTGTCAGTTGAGGTTTGAATTTTTTTTTTCCCTTGTTCAACTTGAGAAATGCTGAACATGTTCTTCCCTTTTGTTTTTCTAACTTAAAGTCATTGTACATTTCATTATCATACTTAATCTTGTCTTCTTGAGATATATCTTGAAATTTTCTGTTCAGCTTTTTTGTCTTTTCATTATTTTCATTGTCTTTAGCTTTTTTAAAATCTTTTTCTGACATCCATTTCAGTCTTTTCTTTCATTGCTGTGTTTTCAATGATCTTTTTGCTTTCTTCCTGTAGTCATTAATGTCATTCCTTAATTCTTCTGGTCTTTGATCATTACTGTATAATACATCAAATCCGTTCTTAAGATGGTCTCTAAATACAGGAGATATATATTAGATGTCATATTTTGGCTCTCCAGGTCTTGTATTAATTTTCTTCAACTTCAGACTAAACTTTCATATGAGGAATTCATGGTCTTTTCCATAGTCTGATCCTGACCTTGTTTTGACACATGATATTGAGTTGTTCCATCATTTCTACCCACAGTTTCAGTAAATTTGATTTCTTTGTATTCCACCAGGTGAGGTTCAAGTGTATAATCACCTTTTATATTGTTTTTAAAATGTCTTTGCAATTTATACGTCATTGGTCCTGCAAAATTCTATCATGCAATCTTGAGCATAATTTCTATCACCGAGGAAATAATTTCCAACTACTGACTTTTCTTCTTTCTTTACAACTGTTGTATTCCATTCACCAGTAATTAGCAATTAATCTTAAGTACATGTTTAATCAATTTTAGAATCAAGAAATTGATAGAATTATTTAATTTCCTTATCACTGGTTTTAGTGGTTAGTGGGTGAGTTTGAATAATAGTGGTATTAATGGGTCTTCTTTGTAGGCATACAGATATTATCCTCTCACAGACAAACATTGTACTTTAAAAATATTCATTTTTACTATGAATGTGACTCCATTCTTCTTCAATTTAACATTCCTGGAATAGAAAACTGTATGACTGTCTAATTCAAAATGGTCAATGCTAGTCCATTTCAGCTCACTAATGCCTAGGATATTGGTATTTATGTGTTCCATTTTGTTTTAACAACTTGCAATTTTCCTAGATTCATACTTTGTACACTCTATGTTCTGATTATTAATGGATGTCTCCAACAGTTACTTCTCATTTGAATTGTTCCTCATCAGCACATGAAGGACCTAAATGCTTTACTCCATTCAGTTATTATAGTGAGTTATTATAGTGAACTCTACTTGGAATATTTTGATTGCCTTCAAACCAGAGGGACTTATTTTCCAGTATTATTTCTAATAACATTTTGTTTCTATTCATAATGTTTTCATCATCTGGCACTATGTGTGATGATGTTCCACTGCAATTAATAATGTTTTCAGTGGCTATACACTCAGAAGTAATCAATTCTCCTTTTTCCTAGTCTGTATTGGTCTGTAAACCTCTCTGAAACCTGTCTACAATGTGTACACTGCTGGTATGTAACTACTGGTGGCATAGCTTCTAGCATCACAGCTACACTCAAGCCACTACAATATGACAGAAATGACAGATGAGTGGTATCAGTGATGCCATTAGTCATTGTTGTTGTTGCTAAGTGCCTTCAAATTGGCACCGATGCATAGTGAGTCTATGCACTACATAATAAAACACTGCCGAGTCTTGAGCCAAACTCACAAGCATTACAACACCTAAGTCCATTGCTGTTGCCAATGTGCCAATCCATCTCATTTTGGATCTTCCTTTTTTTCTCTGTGCCCTCCACTTTACCAAGCATAATATCATTCTCTGGTGATTTGTCCCTCCTGATAAATATATCTGAAGTGTGAAAGACGAAGTCTGGCCATCCTGGTTTCCTGGGAGCAGTCTGGCTATAATTCTTCCAACACAGATCTATTTGTTCTTTTGTCAGTCCATGGTACTTTCAATAGTCTCCTCAAACACCATAACTCAAATGTATCAATTCATCTACAGTCTTCCGTATTCACTGTCCAGCTGTCACATACATATGAAGTTATTGCAAATACCATGGCTTGGGTTAGGCACACCTTAGTCCTCAAACTAACATCTTTGCTCCTGAACACTTTAAAGAGGTCTTCTGTGGCAGATTTGCCTAATGCAATATGTCATTTGATCTCTTGACTGCTACTTCAATGAGTGTTGATGGTTGATCCCAACAAAATGAAGTTTTCAACAACTTCAATCTTTTCTCCATTTATATGGATGTTGTTTTTTGGTCCAGTGGTGAGGAGTTTTGTTTTCTTTACACTGAGATGCAATCCATACTGATGGCTGTGGTCTTTGATCTTCCTCAGTAGTACTTTAAGTCCTCTTTACTTTCAGCAAGCAAGATTATATCATCTGCATGTAGCAGATTGTTAATGACTCTTCCTCAAATCATAATGCCACATTTTTCTTCATATAATTCAGCTTCTTGGATTATTTGCCCAGCAAAGAGATTGAATAAGTATGGTGAAAGAATAAAAACCTGGTGCACACCTTTACTAATTTTAAACTATTCAGTCTTCCCTTCTTCTAGTCAAATAATTGCCTCTTAGTCTATGTATATGTTCCTCATGAGCACAACTAAGTGTTCTGGAATACTTATACTTTAGAAAGTTCTCCATACCTTATTATGATCAACACAATAAAAAAAAAACCTTTGTATAGTCTATAAAGCACAGGTAAACATCTTTTTGGTATTCTCTGCTTTCAGCAAAGATTCACCTGATGTCAGCAATGATATCCCTCATTCCATATTCTCTTCTGAATCTGGCTTGAACCTCTGGAAGTTCTCTGACAATGTATGGTTGCAGCCATTTTTGTATTACCTTTGTAAAACTTTACTTGCATGGAATATCAATTATATTCTCCAATGATTTCTACATTCCATTAGGCCACCATTCTTTGAAGTGTACACAAATACAGATCTCTTCCAGTCAGTTGGTGAGGTAGTTTTCTTCCAGATTTGTTGCCATAGATGAGTGAGTGCCTTCAGCGCTGCATCACTTGGTTGAAATATTTCAATTTGCATTCTATCTACTCCCTATGCTTTGTTCTTTGCCAGTGCCTTTAGACCTGGGATTGAACACACCCCCATGGCAAAATGTTCAGCCAAACCTATAAGGCATGAGAATTGGAGGAAGATTCCTTAATAACCTGTGATATTCAGATGATACAATCTTACTTGCTGAAAGTGAAGATCACTTAAAATATTTACTGAAGATCAATGTCCACAGTCCTCAGTATGGGTTATACTTCAAAGTAAGGAAAACAAAAATACTCACCACTAGACCAATAAACAACGTCCATATAATATATGGAGAAAAATTGAATTTGTCAAAGACTTCATTTTGCTTGGATCCTCTATTATCACTCTTGGAAGCAGCAGTCAAAAAATCAAATGATGTATTGCATTAGGCAAATCTGCTGCACCAGACCTCTTTAAAATGTTGAAGAGCAAAGATATCAGTTTGAGGATTAAGGTGACCCTTACGCAAGCCATGGTATTTTCAATAGCTTCATGTGTGTGAAAGCTGGATAGTGAATAAGGAAGACCAAAGAAGAATTTATGAATTTGCATCATCGTGTTGGAGAATACTATTAAAAGTACCATGGACTGCTAGAAAAACAAGCATATCTGTAGTGGAAGAAGTACAGCGAGAATGTTCCTTAGAGGCCAGGATGGCAAGATTTCATCTCTCATACCTCTGACATATCATCAGGAGTGATCAGTCCCTGGAAAAAGATATCATACTAGGTAAAGTAGAGGGTCAGCAAAAAAAGAAAAAGGCCCTCAATGAGGTAGATCAGCACAGGGCAGCAGAATTCTTTCAAGTTTGACAAAAATTGTGAGGATGGTACATGACCAAGCAGTGTTCCTTTTGTTGTGCATAAGGTCACTATAAGGTGGAACAAACTCAATGACACCTAACAACAAAAACATAAGGTATAAACTACTTGCAACCATTAACCATACAAGAGCACAAGAGCAGCATTTGTTCAGGGATAAAGCTCAGAAGGCAGGAAAGAAGAAGAATGGAAATAGTCAACACAAAAATGAAGTTGGAAGACTGATGTTAAGTTGTCAGGATTGCAATCTATATCACAAAACAGAATGTGTATGATGTGTTGAGTGGAAAAGAAATTTGCTCTATAAACTTACTCAAATCACAATAAAATCTTAATTAGATAGGAACATTAAAAAGACTCAAAACACAGCAGAAAATAGAGACACTTTTAGACGATGTTTCTCTTCAAATATTCTGACTTGTTCACTTAAATCCTATTTCATATTAAATATTCCAACTATATGCTCAATCCTTCTTTCAATGTCTCTTTTATATTTGAGCATTTTTCAACTCATGTTATCAGGTTTTAACTGGAATTACTATAGTACCTACATTTATTCTCTAAAAGTTATAAACAAAAAGGAGGATAATTAAAATGTCATCAGATAAAATTTCAAGCTGATCTTATATGTAAGTAATTCAGTTCAACAAATATAAATTCCTATATTCTAAACTAAATTGCTTTAACCTTTAATGTCAATGGATAAGCAAAGGATAATTTATATGATTAGTTAAAGGACATAATGATTTATAAGCCTGGAATAAATGCAATGCAATGCAACCAGCATTATATAAAATGGAGAAACAAGAAAAAGTGAATTGTATGACCTTGCTTCAACTAATAACTCATTGTACTTATTGGGAGTAATTTTAGTCCTCTCCCCATACCACTTTAATAAAATAACTATAAAACTAGAATAACTCAGCCTCTTCTATGGACTGTTCAACAACAAAATCCTGTCAGTATTCTCTCTACTGAAGTGCTATAATTAGAACTTGCTAGAAGCAAAATTACAGTGATAAATAATTATATTTTCTCTACTAACAGCACATGTGGGAATACAATAGAGATAAACACAATGAAAGAGAGAAAGAGCCGGAGCATTCTTTCTGTCTAGCATCTCTGATAAAAACTGCACCAGAGACAAGCAATAAACTTAGTATGCAAGTACTAACTCATTCCCATGAACTCAGAGCTGCCCAGTTTGTCAATGTCGAGAAGAAAGAGTCCCTTGCTTTCCTAGGAAATCAATGACAGTGCCATGTTAAATGCTCCTCCAGGGGTTATTACAGGTCAGTCTAACAATCCCTTTGTCCTCAATCCCCGTCACTTAACAATTTTCTCTTCTGATTTTTAGTTTTCCTTGTTGGCACATTATGATTAAACAAACATTAAGACTGCCAGATAAATGCAGGTGGATTATCTGGACAAGTATAGAAAACCACGGGGGCCTACAAATGATATGGAAAATGTGGTATACAGAATAAGCTTTTTCATAGACAAGATGATTGAAAAAAGGTGAAATTAACAGTTGCAAAGAAATTCTGAATTTGCCAGAATTACCCAGTGAGACCGTATTATGGCAAATAACCATTGCTGTCAAATTGATACCAACTCTGGGTGACCTCATGTACTTTAGAGCAGAACTATTGCACAGTGTTTTCTTGACTGTAATCTTTATGAAAGCAGATTGACAGTTCTTTTTTCTACAACACTGCTGAATGAGTGTTAACCACCAATGTTTAGATTAATGGTCAAATACAGACCAATGTATTATCCAGGGACCGAATAATATGGAAAATAAAGCTTCCCCAATCCAAAATGGGGTGGCACACAGAGAGACGCCACATGCTCACAGATGAAACCTCTTAACACAGGAACATTCTGTGATTTCTGCAAAATCGGTATATAAATCCCTTCTTCATTCTACCCTTTAATATAGCAAGACATCCAGGCAACTTGCCTAACCTAAAACATCAGCCAATATGGACGTGTAGGAAAGTTGGATTCCTAGGATCAGGATAGGTCTTATAAAAAAGATCAGCAGTTAATATAGAAAGGAAAATAAACAAGTACTTTAAGGGTGACCAGCTGTATGGGTTTAGGGACATTTTAAATCTTTGTGCTGGCTCAAAAATGTTGTTGTGCAGATATTCTCTCCAGCTTGATGTGGGTGTTATCTGCTATTTAAGGACTATCTCTACACCTAAAATAGTAAAGCTCATGGTAGATTTCTATTAGCTATTGTAATTTCTGCTTTGATTTTTGTTTTTCCCAAAAGGTCAACATGTGTATATGCTATAGACAGGGAAAACAGAGCGTGGGATAATATAAATTGTATCACTGAACAAATTTCGTGAAGCTAAAAACACAAAAAATCAAATGCTGTTAACTTATAGTGACCCTATAGTATAAAGTTGAAATATCCTATAGAGTTTCCAAGCCTGAATTCTTTAGACAGAATTTCTCTCCCAGAGTCGTCAGTGGATTTGAACCACTCATCTTTCTGCTAGCAGGTGAGTATTTAACTACTGCACTACAGAACAAGGCTGCTTTTATGAAGCTTAAAGGATGCTGTATTCTGTGACCTGCCCCATTATGCAAAGGACACTTTCCATGTATCAGCTCAAAGAAATTGCATGTGGCATGCAGTTACCTTAGGAAATGTTAGAAATCACGTTAAAAGATGCATACTTGAAGTTGCAGTATAAGTGTTTGCTTTCTGAGATCCATTTTCCCCAATAGGATCCCAATTGTTGTTATTAAGTACTGTTATGTCAATTCTGACTCATGGCATCCCAATATTAAAATCATATTTTTTTCACAAGACTCTCTTTTTGCTCAGCACTTTTTGTCTGCTTGAACAGATACTATCATGATTTAAATCAAACAAACAAAAAATACCATTAATTGTTTATTGAAAACTAATGTAACTCTAGTTGACTTTCCAGCAATTATCAGATATTTTAGGAAATAGCCATTGAAAGTTAGAATAGTGTTGGGGCTTTCTGTTTCTTCTTCATAGTCTTGTTACCGTGAAGTATGTTATAAAGAAAACAAATGCTGGTCAAAATGTGGCCCAACATTGATTAGCCATCAAGCATGTAAGTGATTTAGCCTCTTTAGCTAGGATCAGGAAGTTATCTTCCATGTCCTCTAGCAATCCAAGATAGACGACTTGTTATTCTTTCAACAGTACCAATGATTCTTGATCACATGTTAACTCTTGAAATGGTTGAACATCGACCATTTCTTTTTGGTACAGTGACACTGTATGTTCTTTTCATCTTCTTTTGATGCGGTCTGCATCATCATTTATTATTTTATCTATAGAATCAGCTGAGAGGATATGACAAAACTCAAGGATCAGAAGAAGGATCTAGACCTTGATGTTTGCTTGAAAATTATAGGCACTATATGCAGCAGAAAGGGCTACGTCATGTCTCTAAATTCCTGTCTTCAATTCAACCACTTTTACCTCTAAGCCATTATTTTTAACGTTCTTTAGAGATACAATAGTACATTGATTCACTTGCACCTAATGGAATGCTATTCTAATTGCTTCAGTTTTCTCTATGATGGAAGAAGCAAAGTCCTTAATTAAGAAGGAAAAATGTTCCCAAACTGACTGTACCTTAAAAAAAAAAAGAGTGGAGGGAGATGCTAGAGGCTAAGGAAAGAAAAATAGGTATGAAATGGTCATCTGAGAGAGTGGAGAAAGAATTCATTAAGAAATGCAATTTCATTGCTTAGCAATAAATAATACAATGTTATTTGAGGTTCCTTGTCATAATTTTAAAGTTGATTACATAGAATCTATATTTTCTTAAGACACATTCAGTGACATGGGTGCAGGCAGAAGTGACCCTACATGTCTATTAACCTAGGCCACCAATCATCTGTCAGTTTGTTGTACTGTGGTAGCTTAGGTGGTGCTGTGTTTCTGGAAACTATGTCATAGGTATTTTGAAAACTAGCAGGGTCATCCATGGTAGACAGGCTTCAGCAGAGCTTCCAGATTAAGACAGATAAGGAGAAGCCGACTATTTCTGAATGTTTAGCCACTGAAAACCTTTTGAGTAATAGTGGAAAATTGTCAGATACAGTTTGGAAGTTGAGACACTAAGAGTGGAATGCATGCAAAAAATGATTTGGGATTGAAAGATTTCAATCTGTATTCTGTCTATTCTCAGAGAGTTTTTCTTGGCCAATGACTTCAGTGCACCTTGTTATTCTTCGATGAGTACCATTGATTCTTGATCACATGTTAACTCATGAAATGGTTGAACATCGACCATTTCTTTTGGTACAGTGACTCTGTATGTTCTTTCTGTCTTCTTTTGATACTGTCTGCATCATTTATTATTTTTTCTATAGAATCTTGCAATATTGCACAATGAGGCATGAAATATTTCTTCAGTTATTTTAGCTTGAGAAATGCTGAGAGTATTATTCCCTTTTGCTGTTCTATCCAGGTCCTTGCACATTTCATTATAATACTTGACTTGGTCTTCTTGGGCTGCCCTTTTAAATGTTCTATTCAGCTCTTTTCTTTCCTCATTTCTTTCATTTGGATTAACATCTTTATGCTGAAGAACAAGCTTCAAATTCTCTTCTGACATCCATTTTGGTCTTTTTCTTCTTTGTTTTCTTCTTAATTATATTTTGCTTTCTTCCTGTATGTAGTTCCTGATGTCATCCCACAATTCTTCTTGGGTTATTACTGTCTAATACATCACATCTGTTCTTGAGACGATCTTTGAATTCAGGTGATGTATGTTCAAAGCCATATTTTGGCTCTCATGGGCTTGTTTTAGTTTTCTTCAGCTCCAGCCTGAACATGCATGTGAGCAATTGATGGTCTGTTTCAAAGCTGTTCTCTGGCTTTGCTTTGACATATTAAACTTTTCTACCATCTCTAGCCACAGATGTACTCAATTTGATTCCTATGTATCATATCTGATGAGTTTCATGTGTATAGTAACATTTTTTGCAAAATTCTATCATGTCACCTCCAGCATCATTTTTATCACTAAAACCCTATTTAACAACTACTGATTCTTCTTCTTTGTTTCCAACATTCATATTCTAATCACCATTAATTATCTTTATGGCATGTTGGTCAGTTTCAGACTGAAGAAGTTGGTAGAATTCTTCAATTTTATCATCACTGGCTTTAGTGGTTGGTCTGTAATGTAAAGATAGTGGTATTAACTGGTCTTCTTTGTGGGCATATGGATATTGTCCTTTCACGTACAGCATTGTACTTCAAGATATGCCATTCCTCTTAAATTTGTCATTCCTGGCATAATAAAATGTAAGATTGTAGATTCAAAAAGACCTATACCCGACCATTTCAGCTCACTAATTTCTATGATATCAATATTTATGTGTTCCATTTCATTTTTGACAACTTCTAATTTTCCTAGGTTCATACTTTGTACCTTTCAGGTTCCAGTTATTAATGGATGTTTGCAGCTATTCCTCCTCATTTTGTGTTGTGCCCCATCAGCTTTACTCTATTTGTATCTTTAAGGTTACTTTATTTGGAGGAGATAGCTCTTTCACAGTAATATTTTGAGTCATACAATCCTAATGTATTTCATTAGGCAAACCTGTTGCACAATACTTTAAAGTGTTCAAGGGCAAATACATCAGTTTGAGGACTATGGGTAGTCTGACCCAAGCCAAGATATTTTTAGTAACTTCATATGCATGTGAAAGTTGGACAACGAACACAGAAGACCATAGAAGAATTGATGCATTTGAGCTACAGTGTTGGAGAAGAATATTAAAAGTACTATGGACCACCAAAAGAACAAAAAAATCTGTGTTGGAAGAAGGACAGCAAGGATCATTCCCACCTCCTCCATACACAGAGTAGACAGGGATGGGCAATTTGTACATTGTCTGCCCAAAGTGGGGGGCTACAAAGGCAAGAAGTGACTGGATCACAAGCTTTCAAGAGGGAGTCTAGATCCAGAGGGCATGGAGGAAGGTAGAATCTCCACTGAGTAGTATCCAATCTGTCTGGGCTGGGCTGATGAAAGGAAATGCGGGTAGGTCTCTTGTGATACAATAGTCAATAATTGTTATCAGGACTGATTGTGAAGGTTGGAAATGTAAAGATAGAAGATGTTTTGTAGCAAAGAGGGGAGTGATTAATTTTTCAGTCTAGGAGTGGAGGTCTCTGGGACCCTCAAGGGAGAAGAGCAGAGAACAAGACCCTATCCAGAAAAGCAGTGACACAAGAGATGGAGGCAGAGACGATGATGTGGAGAGATGGAGTGGCTGGGGACTTTAGACCCAGAGAGGGAGGGGGGCTGTGTGTTGAAGACTGGGGGGCAGCCTTTCAGGGTATATCCTTTGGTTGGTTTATGATACATGGAGGGGATTGTAACCATGGCAATGAACAATATACGATAGGATGAATGTAAAACTAATGTTCTTCCATGAAAGCTATCACATAATTCACAATAAAACCTAAAAACAAACAAATAACAACAACAAAAATCCTAGCTAACAGAATTCAACAACACAAAAAAAAAAAAAAAAAAAAATACATCCTGACCAAGTGGGTTTCAAACCAAGGATGCCAGTATGAATCAACATTAGAAAAAAAATCAATGTATTCACCATATAAATATGAAAAAGGAAAGGAACCACATGATCATATCCATTTGATGCTTAAAAGGTATTTGACAAAATCCATCATCAATTCTTGTTCAAAACACTAAACAAAGTAGGAATTGAAGGGAAATTCCTCAACATATTTAAGAGCTTATATACAAAACCAAGACCCAACATCACTTTCAGAGGAAAAAAACTGAAAGCCTTCCCTTTGAGAACAGGAAACAGATAAGGATGCCTTTTATCATCACTCCTTTTCAATGTTGTGTTGGAAGTCTTCTCCTGAGTTATAAGGCATGATGGGGAAATTAAAGGCATCCAAATTGGCAAAAGGAAGTAAAACTCTATTTATAGATTATATGATCCTACACTCATTATATGATCGTAGCATAGTGGTTACGAATGGGGCTGTGAACCGCAAGGTCAGCAGTTCGAAACTACCAGTTGTTCCACTGGAGAAAGATGAGGTGTTCTACTCCCGTAAAGATTTACAGCCTCGGAAACCCTGTTCAGGGTCACTGTGAGTTGGAATCGACTCCACGGCACTTAACAACAACAACAACAACACACAGACCATGGAATAATTGATGCTTTTGAGTTATGGTGTTGGAGGAGAATATTGAAAGTGCCATGGGCTGACAAAAAAACCCAACAGATTCACATTGGAAGAAGTGCAGCCAGAGTGCTCCTTGGAGGCCAGGATGGCCTGCCTAACTTTGTCTCTCATAGTTCGGACATGTTGTCAGGAGGGACCAGTTGCTGGAGAAGGATATCTTGTTTGGTAAGGTGGAGGGTCAGAAAAAAGAGGAAGACCCCCAATGAGATGGATTGGCCAAGTGGCAACATGGATGGAGTCAAGCGTGGCAACAATAGTGAGGTTGGCCCAGGATCAGACAACATATCATTCTGCTGTGCATAAGGTCGCTAGGAGTTGGTACCGACCCGATGGCACCTAACAACATCACACATACAAAATCTCAAAGACTCAGCAATAAAACACTAAAGATTCAGCAAAGTGTCAGGGTATAAGATCAACATACAAAAATCAGTTGGATTTGAATATACTAATAATAGCAGTGCTGAAAAGGAAATTAGGAAAGCAATACCATTTATAATAGCCACCCAAAGGATGAAGTATTTAGGAATAAATATAACCAGAGAAACAAAGGACCTATACAAAGTAAAAAATAAAACGCTACTACAAGAAACCAAAAGAGACTTACAAAAATGGAAGTTATTCCATGCTCCTGGATAGGAAGGTTTAACATTGTGAAAATGTCAATAGTGCCTAAAACAATCTACACATATAGTGTGATCCCAATCCAGATTCCAACACCACCCTTTAAAGAGATGGAAAAAACAATAACAAACTTTATATGGAAAGGATAATGATCCAGGATAAGCAAAAAGCACTGCTTAAGCAGAAGAACAAAGTTGGAAGCCTGATTTCAAAATTTACTGCATAGGTACAGTGGTCAAAACAGCCCGGTGTTAGTACAATGAAAGATACATAGATCAATGGAACAGAATCAAGAATCCAGAAATTAACCCATCTGCACACAGCCAACTGATCTTTGACAAAGGGCCTAAGTACATTGAATGGGAGGGGAGCTGGTCTCTTCAACAGATGGTGCTGGTAGAACTGGAAATCGATATGCAAAAGATTGAAACAAGACTTTTACCTCATGCCAAATACAAAAACCAGCTCAGCATGGATTAAAAACCTAAATGTGAATCCCAGAATTATAAAGGTCATCAACAAAAAAACAGGGACAGATTTAAGGGATCTAATTCAGGGAGTCCTGGTATGGTGCTGTGGCCTAATGGGTCAGATTGCAAAGTTGTTTGAGCTGCAAGGTTGGTGGTTCAAGCTCACCAGCTGCTCCTTGGAAACCCTATACACAGTCACTATGGGTCAGAATCAACTCGATGGCACTTAACAACAACAATACAGGGTACATACCCACTACTGAACATTGCAAAAATTATACAAACAAAAGAAGACAAAGTAGATGATTGGGCATACTAAAAATCAGAAACTTATGTGCAACAAAAGATTTCACCAAAAGAGTAAAAATGAAGTCAACAAAATGGTAAAAAAAAAATATTTTGCAGTGACATATAAGACAAGGGATTAATTTTAAAATCTATATGAAACTACAACACCTCTACAAGAAAAAGACAAATAACCCAACTAAAAAATGGGCACAGGACATGAGCAGACACTTCACAAAGGAAGAGATTCAGGCAGCAAACAAACATATGAAGAAATATTCACGATCATTAGCCTTTAAAAGATGCAAATCAAAACAACAATGAGATATCATCTCATACCAGCAATAACATGCAAAGTTCAAAAAAGCAGAGGATAATAAATGCTTGTGACAATGTGGCGAGACTAGGACCCTCCTACATTGTTGGTGGGAATGTAAAATGCTCCAACTACTCTGCAGAACAGTATGGTGCTTCCTCAGAAAGTTGAAAAAAGAAATACCTTATGATCCAGCAATTCCTCTAGTTGGTATATATCCACAAGACATTTGAGCCATAACATGAGTAGATACATGCAAACCAGTATTCATAGCAGCACTATTCACAATAGCAAAAAGATGGAGACAGCCTAAGTGCCCATCAATGGAAGAATGGATAAACAAATTCTGGTACATACACACAAAGTATGTACGCAGCTACCTTGAAGAATAACAAGGAAGCTGCAAGCCACCACGTAACATGGATGAACCTTAAGGACTTTATGCTGAGTGAAATTAGTCAGTCACAAAAATTATGCTGAGTGAAATTAGT
>NW_006408586.1:9674155-9675921 GCF_000296735.1 Chrysochloris asiatica
TTTACTCTTCTGGTGAAGTCTTTTGATGTACATAAGTTTTTAATTTTTAGTATGTCCCACTCATCTATTTTATCTATTTTTGTTTCTGTGGTTTTCAAAATGTTTTGTAGTCCATGTATTCCCATTATTAGCATGTTGCACTATTCTTAATAGCAAAAAGATGGAGACAGCTTAAATGCCCATTAACAGAAAAATGGCTAAACAAACTGGTACATATACAAAATGTAATATTACATAACTTTGAAGAATAATGATGAATCTGAAAAACACCTCATGACATAGATGAACGTGGAGGATATTATGCTAAGAAGCAAAAGAAAAATATTATAATGAAATGTGCAAAGACCTGGAGCTAGAAAATCAAAGAGGGAAGAACATACTCAGCATGCTACAAGATGAAAGAACTGAATAAAAATCCACGCCTTGGCTTGCAAGGTTGAATGATTCTATGTGCAAAATATTGAATGGTGCAAAAAGTATCAGAAGAAGATGTAAGGAATAAACAGTCACTGTACCAAAGAAACAGTCAATGTTTTACCATTTCAAGATATAGAATATGATCAAGAGCAAATGTTAATGAAGGAAGACCAAGGTGCATTGAGGGCATCAGACAACCATACATTGACAACGAAATTCCAGAGGTTAAAGCTAGATTCAGAAGAGGGTGTGGAATGACGGCTATCATTACTGACGTCAAATAGATCTTGGCTGAAAACAGAGAATATTTGAAAGGTGTTTACCTATGCTTTATTGACTATGCAAAGGCTTTCAATTGTGTGGATCACAACAAACTATGGACAACATCACGAAGTGTAAGTATTCTGGAACACTTAATTGTGCTCATGAGGAACCTGTACATTGACCAAGAGGCAGTTGTTTGAAGAGAACAAGAGCACACTGACTGGTTTTAAATCAGGCAAAGTATACACCAAAGTTATAATTTTTCACAATATTTATTCAATCTGTATGCTGATATTCTGATATTATGGATTATATAAAGATGATCAAGTTTGGAGGAAGATTCATAAACAACCTGTGATATGCAGATGATACAACCTTGCTTGCTGGAAGTGAAGAGGACTCAAATACTTACTAATGAATATCAAAGACCACAGCCTTCAATGTGAGTTGCACCTCAATGTAAACAAAATAAAAATCCTCACAACTGAATCATTAAATAACATCAAAATAAATGGAGAAAAGTTTGAGGTTATCTAAGATTTCATCTTGCTCAGATCAACCATCAACACTCATGGAAGCAGCAGTCAAGAAATGAAACAACATATCGCAATAGGCAAATCTGCTGCAAAAGACCTCTTTTAGGTGTTTAAGAGCAAAGATCCCATTTTGAGGACTAAGTGGCACCTGACCCACACCAAGGTATTTTCAGTAGCCTCAAATGCATTTAAAAGTGGGACGAAACCTCTAAAGAATTGAGTTATGGTATTGACGGAGAATATTAAAAGTATGTGGACCTCCAGAACAAGCAAATCTGTGCTAGAATAAGTAAAGCCAGACAATCCTTAGAAGGTAGAGTGGCCAGACTTTTCTCTCCTAGTTTGAACAAAATATCAGGGTGGACCAGTCCTTGGAGAAGGACTTCATGCTTGGTAAAGTGGAGTTTCAGTGAAAAAGGGAACGACCCTCAACAAGTCGGATTGGCACTGGCAGCAGCAATGGCCTCAAGTGTAGCACTGAATGTGAAATTGGCGACCGGGCAGCGTTTCTTTCTGGTGTGCACAGGATCGCTATGAGTCAGTATTGAC
>NW_006408586.1:9676021-9686858 GCF_000296735.1 Chrysochloris asiatica
ATAGTACTTATTAAGTGAATTTTCCAGACAATTTTAAGGAAATTTTCTGCCATAGTAAGCAAAATATCAAGGCAAATATTTATTGTTAACAGAATCTTGTGACAGTCATGGTCATTATTATTGCCATTATTATTATTATATTGCAAATATAGATTTAATACATAGGAGTGGTCAATAGACCATATTGGATTTATCAGAGTTGTTTCATTTGAAAAAAAAATGGTTTTAGTATATTTTTCTCTCAAATATTTAAATTTGTTATGGACTGTAACAAATCTATTTTCAAGCAATCTAGCCAGTAAAACTTAGTTTTATTACCTAATATAAGTGAAGTCTGAATGGCTCTGGCTCAGTTACCCATTATGATCCAAGCAAAGGGTGTTTTGAAGCCAAACTCATCAAGATAATTGCCCCAAATCTCTATTTCCCATCGGTATGTGGACATAGTCTATAAAATATGCTAGAAGGGATTATTTGCTTCAATTTAAAGCAGCTAATTCCCAAGATGAATTTAATAATAAAAGTGATTTGTCATCACCACTGATTCATGGTAAGTAGATGTCCAGGAAGCTTGGCACTGCACTCTAAACTTTAAAATTTTAAAGAACTTATGATTTCTACCTCAAGGAATTTAAGCCATTGAAATTCAGCAGAATGGGAAACTGTTTTTCAGAATTAGATGAATGATTCAGCAACTACAATTGCTTAAGCAAAGACTTCTGAGGAGATTAATTCCAGACAGAGAGAAGGATATATCTGGACCTCATCTTACTAGGGAAAGTCTTAAAATATGGCCACAGTAATATTTAAGGATGTGTGAAACGAATGTATTTGACTTCGTTAATCTCAATGTTTAAAGTAATTAGATACAGTGAAAAAATTATCCCCAATTTTCCCCTTGAATTTTAATTCTAGGTGGATTCCCATGAAATGTATTGCATGTATCTCTAATTCATTTTCACTTGTTAACTTATAATGAAGCATTTTAGAGGCCATAGTGAAAATTTCATTAGTATTTTTCTGAAGTTTCCAATATAATATTTTCCAGGAAACTAATATGCACTTATCTCCTTACAGGATCAGACTGAATTTAAACTACATAGTCTGTGTACTGCAAAGGGTTGAATGCACCTTGAAAATGAGGAGGGCAAGACTATGTTTCACATACTTTGGACATGTTATAAGGAGGAACCAGCTCATGGAGATGGACTTAATGGTTGGTAAAGAAGAGTCAACAAAACAGAGGAAGATCCTCAATGAGAGAAATTCACACAATGGTTGCAGCAATCGACTCAAACATAGCAAAGATGCTAAGGATGATACAGGACTGGGCACTGTTTTGTCCTGTTGTTCATCGAATCTCTGAGCTGTTGATGACTCAATGGCACTTATACTATCTTCCAGATACATATACGGGGAATACAGCAATGGAGAATGATTGCTACTGCAACAATTATCTTTCTTATTTCCTTATATCATCATCAAGGTTTCAGAAGACTCTGAAAATAAATTCAAATATAAAAGCTCCTAAGAAAAACAAATGTATCTTTTAGAAATTATACACTTGTTTTTGGTTAGGTGCCGTTGAGTTGATTCTGACTCATAGAGATCCTATATATAACAGAACAAAACACTGTCCAGTCCTGTGCCATCCTAACAATTATTGCTATTTTTGAGCCCATTGCTGCTATCACTGTGTCAATTCATCCATGAAAATATCAATATCATAAGGATTAGTGAATGGATTGGTTTTAGGTATTTTTAATCTGATAATCATATAGTTTAGTATGCCAGAAATGACCCATTTGACAGAAATGGAATTACATTCATCTTCAAAATGACCAATTCAAGATCTGTCTTGAAGTACAATGCTGACTGTGATTGAATAATATACATATACATACAAGGAAGACCACTATTATTCAAATTTACATAACAACCATTAAAGACAATGATGATGAAATTGAAGAAGTCTACCAATTCTTAAGTGTGAAATGGATCAAATATGCCATCAAGATGCTTTGATAATTACTGATGATTGGAATGCAAAAGTTGGAAACAAACAAGAATAAGTAGTTAGAAAACGTGGCCTTGATGATAGAAAAAAAGCTGGGGATGACATGATAGAATTTTACAAGACCAATGACTTATTCATTGCAGAGAACTTTTTTAACAACATAAACAGCAGCTATACTTAACAGGATAGAATACACAGGAATCAAATTGACTTCATCTTTGGGAAGAGACAAAGGTTATTGTTATTGTTAGATGCTGTCGAGATAGTTCTGACTAACAGAATGAAAAACTGCCTGGTCTTTTGACATCCACATAAGTGTTTCATACATATGAGCTCATCGCTGATGTCAGTGTGTTAAGTCATCAATTTGAGGGTCTTTGTCTTTTTTGTTGACCTTCCATTTTACCAAGCATGATATCCTTTTCCAGGGACTGGTCCCACCTGATAGCATGTCCAAAGTATGAGAGACAGAGTCTCGCCATCCTGGCTGCTGAGAGGCATTCTAGCTGTACTTCTTCCATCACATCCACCTTCATCCTCAAACTGTCATCTTTGCTCTTTATTCTTTAAAGAGATCTTTTGTAGCAGATTTCTCCCACAAAAAATAATACATCATTTGATTTCTTGACTGCTGTTTCATGACTGTTGATTGTGGATCCAAGCAAGATGAAACCTTTGGACTTCAATTTTATCTCCATTTATCATGATGCTATTTATTGGTTCAGCTGTGAGCATTTTTGTTCTCTTTACACTGAGGTGCAATTCACACTGAAGAATTTAGTATTTGATCTTCATCAGTAATATTTGAAGTTCTCTTCACTTCCAGAAAGATAGATTGTATCCTCTGCTAATCACAGGTTGTAAATGAGTCATGTTCCAATTCTGATGCTACTTTCTTCTTCATATAATCCAATTATTCAGATTATTTATTCAGCATACAAATTAAGTATGCTTTGACACACACCTTTCCTGATTTTAACTACTCAGTATTCCCTTGTTCTGTTCTAATTATTGTTTCTTGGTCTATGTACAAGATGCTCATAACCATAATTAAGTATTCTGGATGATGAGGAAACTCAATGTCATCAGTCAAAACAAAGCTAAGGGAAGACTGCAAAACAAACCATCAATTGCTTATATTCAAGTTCAGACTGATGCTGAAGAAAATTGAAACAACTCCACATGAGAGCCAAATATGACCTTGAATATATCCCTCTGGAACTTAGAGACCATCTCCAGAACAGAGTTGATGAGACACTAATGACTGTAGAGCAGAAGAGTTGTGGGATGACATCATAAGCCTCATACACAAGGGAAGCAAAGGTCATTAAAAAGACAGGAATGAAAGAAAAGAGCAAAATGGATGAAAAAATTGGTGAAAAAGCAAGACTCCAGACATTTATAGATACAATATAAATTTTTTAACAAACTGATACAGCAATGGAGGCACTCACTCATCCATGCCAAGAAATTTCAAGGCAGTTACCTGGACAACCAATTGGAAGTGATCCATATTTGTGACCCTTTCAAAGAAAGGTCACCCATTGGAATGCAGGAATCTTCAAACAATATCAGTAATATCACAAGCAAGTAAAATTTTACTGAAAGTAAATAAAACAATGTTGCCAGCAATACATATTAAGGGGGTTGGCAGAAATACAAGTCAGATTAAGAAGAGAACATGGAACAAGGGATATCACTGTTGACATCAGATGGATCCTGGTTGAAAGTAGAGAATACCAGCGAATATTTACTTCTGTTTTACAGACTATGCACAGACTTTCGACCATGTGGATCATCACAGACTATATATAACATTTCAAAGAATGGATATTTCAAAACACTTAATTGTGCTTAAGATGAACCTATGCATAGATCAAGATGCAGTCATTAAAACAGAAAAGGGGAATAGTGAGTGGTTTAAAATCAGGAAAGTTACCGATCAGGGTTGTATCCTTTCATCATACTTATTCAATCTGTTTGCTGAGTAAATACTCAGGGGCTGAATTATATGAGGAAGAATGTGGTATCAGGATAGTAGGAAGACTCACTCATTAACAACCTGTGATATGCAAATGATGCAACCTTACTTGCTTGGAATGAAGAGGACTTTAAATACTTATGAATGTCAAAGACATCAGCCATCTGTATGGACTGCACCTCAGTATAATGTAAATGAAAATGCTCACAACTGGACCAATAAAAAATATCATGATAAATGGAGAAAAAGATTGAAGTTGTCTAAAATTTCATTTTGCTTTCATCTACAATCATTATTCATTGATGTTTCAGTAAAGAAATCAAATTAGGAACATTTCTTCAAAACCTTCTTTAAGGGGTTAAGAGCAAGGACATCACTTTGAGGAATAAGGTGCACCTGACTCAAAATAATGTATATTTGATCATCTCCTGTGTTTGTATAAGTTGGACAATGAATAAAGACTTTACAAGAATTGATGCACTTAAATTTATTGTGTTAGCCAAGAATATCAAAAGTGCCATGACTGCCAGAGAACAAAAAAAAAATCTATCTTGGAAGAAATACAGCCAGAATACTCCTTAGAAGCAAGGATGGCAAGATTTTGTCTCTTATTCTTTGGATATTTTGTTAGGAGGGACCAGTCCCTGGAGAAGGTCATCATGCTAGATAAAGTGTCGGTGACAAAGAGGATGACTCCAATTAGTTGGGTTAATAAAATGGAAGAATAATAGGAGTTCAAACTTGACAATTATGAGGATGGTACAGGACTGCGCAGTGTTTCCTTCTGTGATGCATAAGGTTTTTGTGAGTTGGAACCAGCTTGGCAGCATCTAAAAACAACAACCACATCCTATAGGAATAATGTGGGAGTTATAGTTTCAATTACTGCAAAGTTACATATGGAACCTTTGCACATGGCATAGAACAAAAAAGAAGCAACTGCAATAAGCTAGCTCATTTGCAGTTTTTTGTTTTCATTAAACATACCCATCAATCAAATGAAATCAGCTGCTCAGCTTTCAGAAGCAATGACTGAAACTCTTTACTAAACAACAAGCTCACGACTAAAATGCATGTGTCTCTGGTTCAGAGTTGTTGCTGTTTAGTGCCACTGAATCAGTTCTGACTCATAGCAACCCTGTGTAGGATTTCTGAGGCTTTAAATCTTAGAGGGAACAGAAAATCTCATCTCTATCCAAAATGATTTAGCTTGCTAGTTGCCATCGAGTTGGTTCCAACTAAACGACCCTGCATAGGGTTTCTGAGGAGGGTTGGTGAGCTTGAACAGCCGACATTTTGCTTCAAAGCAATATTGCACTCCAACACATTAACCCGCAGTGCCCAGAATAAAGGGAATTATTGCATTTCATTTTTGAATTTTTCCAGAGTTCTTCCTGGGTCAGATAAAAAGAATTTTGATTTTTTATAAAGTTTTCATATTCCACTTCTAACAGATGGATAAAGTTTTGAAAATCCTAACAGGAACTATTTTTCAATCTAGAAATACAATATTAATCACAAGAAAATGTGTTAACATTTGCTGGTGGCTGGTTCCCACTGCTAGACATCCTCCACAGTTTCATAGAAATAGATGATGGATTAATAGTTTTAATGATACTGCCATTCTCAGAAATAACAGTAATCATAAAATCTGTCATGGTACCCATTAAAAATTATTTTCTTCCTTATTTGGTTAATGAATATAGTTAAATAGATGTATGTCATAAAGCATACATCTTATTTAAATATAAACAATAAAATTCTGATGAGGAAGAAAATAAAACAATTCTTTAAGTGCAATATTTCAACAATTCGTCTATAAATTTATTAATCATAACAAGCAATTCTAGTTTGCTTTATATGGACACCAAGTTCTCTGGAAATCTAACAAACACATCTTTATTCTTAACACTCCCTTAATTTCATAGTCTTTTGTACTGTGAGTTCTATTAAGACACAAAAGTTAGACTGTGTATGCTTAGCAACTGAGAATTGGGTCAATTAGTCTCTAAGTCATATCATATGCTGTATATATTCCAAACAGAAGTTTTACTTTCTAAATTTCAATAGCAAACAGTACCATAAGTATTATAATAAAAAATTTTTTTATTTTATTTAACATCTGCAACATTTACTTGGCACCTGTATAATTTTTTAATCACAAGAAATAGATCTTAAATCTTTAAATTAAATCTGGTGTGACTATAAAGGCTATGTATATATGTAATTTATTTATTAAAAGTTGTTCCGTTAAAATTGAAAAACAAGAAAATGTGTAAATTTTTACACTCCTATTTTATTCAATTTATACCAAGCAATACATTACATGATACACAGACCTCATATCTTAGCAATATTTAATTTTATCATTACTTAAATGTGTACCAATAATTTTAGCAATACTTAAATGTATACCAACCACTTTTGAATTTTTGGTTTTAGTGTATATTCTCATTATATTCTAGATTACTTAGTTCAGTGTCTAGCTGTCAACTTGGCTGGTCTTTGCTGCCCAACACTGTGGTACTTCACAAGTTTTCATAATGTTATTATATGTAATTTAAGGAGCACTGTTAATGTAGTAGATTACACTAACCAAAAATTCAGTAGTTCAAATCTACCAGCCACTCCACAGGAGAAAGATGACAATTTTCTACACTGAGTTCATTTTGCTGTGGTTTTTTATTTCATTAACACAACATAAAATGAAGAAAATGAAAATAAAATCCAAAAGCAAAATGAACTCAGTGCAGAAAATTAAGTGGAACAAAGAAACCAACAATACCACACACACACAAAAAAAACCCACACAGCAGAATGATAGCAACCAACTAAAAAACTGGATGTAAATGGCTTAAGTAGAGAAATTAAGAAAAAGGATAGCAGAATTGATTTTAAAAATATGATCCTTCAATATGCTGTCTACATGAGACACAACACACAAAGACAGACAGAATAAAAATCAAAGGATGGAAAAATACATATTGAGCTAAAGGCAATTAAAAAAATGAATAGGAATGACTATTTGAATGTCTGATAAAATGAACTTAAGGAAAAAAACAACATCAGAGACAAAGAAGGACATTATATCATAACTGAACAAGAGAAAATGACCATAATAAATATCTATGTCCCCAATGAAAGAGTCTCAAAATACATAAATCAAACTCTAATAGAATTGAAGAAAAAAAATAGTAGGAGATTTAAATACACCACTTAACAGTAGATTTTAACACCTCACTTTTGAAGAAGGACTTCACAACTAGAAAGAAATTCAGCAAAGACACAGAAGAACTAAAAACCACCACCAACCAACTTGATCTCATAGATATATACAGAGTGCTCAATCCCAAAACACCACAGCATACATACTCTTCCAGTACACTTGGAAATATTTTGGGCCACAAAGGAAAACTTCATAAATTTAAAAACATCAAAATGCTGCAAAACAAATTCCCAGATCAGAATGACAGAAAATTAGAAATCAATAAAAAGATCAAGGAAAAATATCAAATACACCCTACATAAAAGATAGTGGATAATAGCTGAAATAAAATGAAATATAAAAAGTATTTAAGTCAAATGAGCATAAAAATACAACTTTCCAAAACCTTTTGCTGTTGTTGTCATTGTTATGTGCCGTGGAGTCAGTTCCGACTCAAAGTGACCCTGTACAGGGTTTCCGAGGCTGTAAATCTTTACAGGAGCAGAAAGCCTCATCTTTCTCCCATAGAACAGCTGGTAGTTTCAAACTGCTGACCTTAAGGTTCGCAGTCCTATTTGTAACCACTATGCTACCAGAGCTCCTTTTCCAAAACCTTGGAGACATTTCATGTTTTCTACATCAATCTTTGTTATTTTAGGTAGGTTATGTGTTTCTAGAAATGTCCGTTTTTTCTAGATATTCAAATTTGTTAGGAGTACAATTCTTCATGTTGTTGTTAAGTGTCATTGAGTTGATTCCAACTCATAGCAACCCTGTATAGGGTTTCTGAAGAGTGACTGGTGAGTTTGAACTGCTGACCTTGTAATTCAAAAGGGTTTGGTTCTTCAGTGCATTATTCTTCAGTGCAATTCTTTTATTATCCTTTTTATTTCCATTAGTCTGTTGTGGCCTCACCCATATCATTTCTTACTCATGTTATTTTTATCTTCTCCTTTTCTTAGATTTTTTTAGTGGCTTGTCAATTTTATTAATCCTTTCAAAAAGCAAACTTCTTGTCTTGATTCTTTCAATTGTTTTTATGCTTTCTGCTAAATTTATTTCTGCTCTAATCTTTATTATTTCCTTTCTTCTGATACCAGCAGTTCTATTTGCTGCTCTTTTTTTAATTGTTGAAGGTGTTGGGGTGAGGTGTTGGTTTTAGGTCTTTCTTCTTTATGTGCACATTAATTGCTATAACTTTCCCTCTGAGCACTACTTTTACTGTGTCCTAAAACCTTTGAGACAACACAAATTAAACAAAGGGAAAAATAACATGATCGTATCAATTGATACATAAAAAGTATTTAGCAAAATCCAACACTTATTCCTGATAAAAACTTGATAGAAGGTAAATTCTCAACAAAACTGAGAGCATATATACAAAACCAACAGCCAACATCATTCTCAATGATGAGAAACTGAACCAACAGGAACCAGACAAGGATGCTGTTTATCATCACTCCTGTTCAATATTGTGCTGGAAATCTTAGCCAGAGCTATAAGGCAAGAAAGGAAAATTAAAGGCATCAAAATTGGCATAGCAATAAAACTATGTCTATTTGCTCTCCACTTGAAAGGACAAGCAGACCAGTTGAAGCGGCTAGAAGAACAGAAGATACTTCTTGAAAGAAAGATACAAAACAATAACGGCAGTCGGACTGACTACTACAAGAAGAAGCAAGTTGCTCGCCCAGGAGACATCAAGGGAAGTGGTCAGGTCCCCTCAGGGCAAACCCCCTTCCAAGACTAAGACTCAAGGGGAATATACAAGCAGACATGAAGTCTGATTTGTGACCACATTCATCACCAATAAGGGTAAGTGAGGAAAAAACAGCCATCAAGCTGTGAGCTAAGTCCTACCACATTCAATAGATCCTGTGAACCTGGGTGGAGACCTGGTTGGCTGGCAGTGTGGCAAGACCTGGGGACTCCTGGGCCAAGAGATAGTGACATAGCCACAGAAGACTACAGTAGAGAGTGAAGCATCCAAGTGGTAAGAAGTGAGGAGATATGTATGAGAACACCCACACTTCCAGATAATACTCATTTGACCAGGCTTCAATGACTGGATAATCAGAACTTGACTAGAACAAGAACAAAGAGGAGGGGAAAAAAGAGTAATCTGATACAATTTGATGAACTTGACCTACATCTATGGATGCAGTAGCTCAAAAGAGGGAACAGATCTTTACAGAGGGGATCATTCCCACCCCCTCCATACACATAATACACAGGGATGGGAAACTTGGACATTGGCTACCCAAAATGGGGGGGGGGGGGGTTTACAAAGGCAAGAAGTGACTCACTTACAAGCTTTCAAGAGGGAGCCTAGATCCAGAGTAAAAAAATAATTCATGGACTGAGAAAAAATTTGACAGTGACATATCAGACAGCTGTTAGTACGGTAAAATGGTGCAACCACTGTGGGAGAAGGTATGGGGCTTCTTCAAAAAGTTGGAAATAGAAATACCGATATAGCAATCCCTCTACTTGGTATATATCCTCAAGAAATAAGAGCTGTGACACAAATAGATATATAGACACCCATGTTCATGTTGCACTATTCTTTTTTTTTATAATCTTCTTTATTCATTGCCCAACTTTTACATGTATATGAGGATATTGAAAATACCATGGCTTGGGTCAGATACACCTTAGCCCTCAAATTAACATCTTTGCTCTTAAACACTTTAAAGAGTTCTTGTACAGCAGATATGCAATACATCGTTTGATTTCTTGATCAGAGCAAAATGAAGTTCTTGACAACTTCAATCTTTGCTCCATTTACCTTGATGTTTTTCATTGGTCCAGTTGTGAGAATTATTTCTCTTTCTTTACTTTGCAGTGCAATCTGTACGGAAGGTCATATTCTTTTATCTTCATCAGTAAGTATTTCAAGTCTTCTTTGCTATCAGCAAGCAAGGTTGTGTCATCTGCATATCTCAGGTTGTTAATGAGTCTCCCTCCAGTCCTAATGTGTTTTCTGCTTCATATAATCTGGATTCTCAGATTTGCTCAGCCTACAAATTGTATGCTGAAAGTATGGTGAAAGAATACAATCCTGGAGAATATCTTTCATAATTTTAGCCATTCAGTGTTCCCTTGTTCTCTTGGAATGACTGCCTCTTGGTCAATGTACAGGTTCCTCATGATCTGGAATACCCTTTCTCTGCTATGTTGTCCATAGTTTGTCGTGATCTACACAATTGAAAGCTTTGTGCAAAGAATGAAGCACAGGTAAACACCTTTATGGTATTATCTGCTTTCAGCCAAGATCCATCTGACATCAGCAATGTTATCCCTCATTCCTAGTTCCTGTCTGAATCTGACCTGAACCTCTGGCATCTCCCTGTCAATGTACTGTTGCAAGCATTTTCAAATTAGCAAAATTTTACTTGCATGTGATATGAATGATATTGTCCAATGATTTCAGCATTTTGTTTGGTGACCTCTCTTTCCAATTGGAACAAATACAATCTCTTCCCATCACTTGGCTGAGTAGCTAGCTGTCTTCCAAATTTCTTGGCATCAATGAGTGAGTACCTCCTGTGCCACATCAATTTGAAAGATTTCAGTTTGTGTTCCATCAATTCCAAGAGCCTTGTTCTTTGCCAATGCCTTCAGTACACTTTGG